>NC_056522.1:270460906-270503019 GCF_019175285.1 Sceloporus undulatus
TCCAACCACCATGTCATGCAGGGAAATCTAAATCAAAAGCATTCCCGAACAGATGGCCATCTAGCCTCGGGTGAAAGACTTCTAAGAAAGGAGACTCACTACACTCCGAGGGAGTGGTGTTCCATGTCGAACAGCCCTCACTTCAGGAAGTTCCGCCTAATGTTGGGTGGAATCTCTTTTCCGGGAAGCTTTTGCATCATTGCTCCGGGTCCTAGTCTCTGGCAGCAGCAGCAAACAAGCCCTCTTGCTCTCGCTCATCAGTCTTGACAATCCCTGTCAAATATCTTAAAATAGGGCTATCCATATCACCTTCTTAGCCTTCTTTTCTCCCAGGCTTTTAACATCCCCATCTCCCTAATCGTTCCTCATAGAACATGGTTCCCAGGCCTTTCACCATTTTAGTTGCCCCCCTTTGGACAACGCTCCAGTTTCTCAATGTCCTTTTGAATTTGGTGCCCAGAATGAACACAGTATTCCAGGTGGGGCCTGACCAAAGCAGAATAGAGCGGCACATTACTTCCCTTGATCTGCAAACCATATACTTCATGGGATGCAAACCTAAATCATTGCATTGACCTTGTTAGCTGCCGCATCGCACTGTTGTACTCTGTTCAACGTATGGTGCTACTTGGACTCCAGATCCCTTTCACATGTAGTTTCATTCGCCAGCTATGTCCCCCATCCTATATCTGTGCATTACATTTTGCCGCCAATGCAGTACCTTACAGTTACTCTGTTGAAGTTCATTTTGTTAGCTTGGCCCAGTTTTTCTGTCTGTTAGGTCACTTGAATCTTGATCCTGCTGGGGTATTAGCTATTCCTCCTAATTTGGTGTCATCTGCAAATTTGATTAGTATGCCCCAATTTTGTCCTCAACAGTCATTAATAAAGATGTTGAATAGCACTGGGCCCAGGACGACCCTGTGGACCCCACTGGTCCGACTTCTCTCCATAATGAAAAGGAGCCATTGTTGAGCACCCTTTGGGTTCAGCCCTGCTCAACCAATTCCAAATCCATGTAACAGTTGCCTTGTCTAGCCCACTTTTACAAGCTGTTTGCAAGAAGTCATGAGAAACCTGTCAAAGGCCTAACTGAAATCAAGATTACTATATCCACAGCATTTCTTCTTCATCACCAAGCTGGTAATTTCATCAAGAGAGAGATCAGATTTGTCTGGCAGACTTGTTTCTCTGAATCCATGTTGACTTTTTGTGATTATGGAATCGCCATCTAGGATTTCACAGACTCTTCTGTTTAATGTCGGCTCTAAATCTTTCCTGGTATGATGTCAGAACAACTGGACATAATGTTGGGATCCTCTTTTTTTTCACTTTTGAAGATGGGGACGTTGCCCTCCTTCAGTCTGCTGGCACTTCTGTTCTTCAGGAGTTTTCAAGATTATTGCCAGTGGTTCCAATATTAAATTTGCCAGTTCTTATAATACCACTTAAATTCATTTAGATTAACAGATATTCCTGTACTATCTCTTTAGTTATTCTCTGCTGAAATTCCCCTATTCTGTCCTCTGCTCCATTATCCTCAGTTGAACAACCCTTTTCCTTTTCTGATAAGACGAGGAAAAGATGGTTGTTGAGTAATTCTGCCTTTTCTCTTCCCCAGTTAACATTTTGCATCTTCTGTATGCAGTGGCCCTTACCGTTTCCTCTTCTTCCTTTGCTGTGGACATATCCAAAAAGCTCCATTTTTATTGTTTTAACCTCTCTAGCAAGCCTGAGTTCATTCTGCGCTTAGCTTTCTGACTTTACCCTACACATTGCAGTCGGCTATTTCTTGAATTCCTTTTTTGTGATTTCCCACCTTTCCATTTCTTATACAAGTTCCGTTATAAACTTATCTCAGTTGAAAGTTCCTTAGTCATCCATCCTGGTTTCTTGAAACACTTCTTCATTTTTCTTTCTCACTACTGGAATGTTTGAAATTGTGCCTTCAGTATCTCTCTTTTGAGAAACTCCCATCGTCTGAACTCCCTTCCCTTTTAGTATTTCTGACCACGGGATCACCCAATACTTCTCTAAGTTTACTGAAATCTGCTCTCCAAAGTCTAGAATGTGTGTCTGCCTGGCTTCTCCTTTCCACTCTATAACCAACTCCAGGAGAACACAGTCACTTCACCTAATGACTCCCACACTTGCACCCCATTAACCAAGTTCATCCTGTGGTGAGGATCAGTGTTTAAATAGCTGACCCCCTTGTTGCTCTTCCACCTTTTGGACATGAAATGTGTCTTCGAGGCAAGTGAGGATTGCTAACCTTCCAGATTTTGCAGTTTGTAATTGCAGCAACTATCAGCATAGCTGAAGTCACCCATCACTACTACAACCTCTCCTTTCTGAGTGTGTAGTCATGTTCTAGAAAGGCATAATCCATTCCTCAGTCTGACTTGGGGGCTGTAGTAGACTCCCACCATAACATCCCTGTTGTTTCCCTGCCCTTTTAATTTTTTCCAGAGCTCTCCACCTGGCTTCCAGGATTGATCTGATCTCTTCACTGTGGAAATGTCCTGGCATATAGTGCTTTACCCCTCCGTTTTCGTTTGGCCTATTCTCTTAAAAAAGATATACCCCTCTATTTCTAAATCCATTTATGAGACTCATCCCACCAGGTTTCCAGTGACGCTATTAAATATGTTTCTTTGGTTGTGCTAGGAGTTGAAGTTTATCTTGCTTTTCCCATGGCTCTGTGCATTAGTATCGAGAGACATCTAAGACCATGTCTCCCTTTACTTGCTGCCTGTGTATGTTTTTTTGCCTCCCCTGTTGGGTCCTTGCACTGTTTGCCTTGTTTCTCCTCTGTGTCAGTGGTTGACTATGGTTTTCTGCCAGCCCTCGTTTTGACTTCTCATGTAATTTCATCGTCGGCTTCCTCCCCCCCATAACTCGGTTGTTTTACAAAGCCCTCTGTCGGAGAAATTTCTGGAGACTATGTGGCAACAAGGACGTTGTTTGCCAACGTGGCATGAGATGCAACTCTCCTTGCTCAGAAGTCCCCTTCCTCATGGAACTGGCAGCCCACTGGTCCAAAGAATCCAATGGGTTCTTGGCGTCATCCATGCTACGGAGCCATTGATATTACCATCTGCTTTCTTGCTCATCTTCATGGTCTTTTCCTGTCCTGGACATGCCTTGAAACGGGTGAGAAGAGATGACGATGGACAACATGTGTCAGTCCATCTCTTGCAACTTCTCCTACCCAATACGTCCTTTTCTATTAATCCCTTTATGATTGATTCTGAAGGCTGGTGGCCTTGCAGGAGTCATTCCTGGCCTTCCCCACTACTGACCAAAGAAGGTCGATAAGTGTCTGTAGTGGCTTGGACAAGTCTTGCTCAGCCTTCTCTTACAGTCCGCCCCCCACTATTTACTATGTGAAAAAAATTGCTATTGGTCCTTCCAATTTAAGGAAATGCAAGAGGCATGCATCTATATTGGACTATGTAGAATCATCATTCATTAATCCAATAACCATGTTTGGCCCATAAGATCCCAACAGGGCACTTTGTCTAGGGTAGGGTGCCTGGTAATCAAAGTTTCCCTCGGTGACAGGCTTGCACTTATTGGCTGCCATGGCTAGCACTTGGCAATATTTTCCGTGTCCCTTTCCGCATCCATTTATCTGCGGCTGGACTCAGCTGAATCCACTAAATATAGACGATAAGATAGGCATGTCAGAACACTTTTTTCGTTTTCTTCTCGCTTCTGTTTTAGCAAACGTGGTTTCTGTCCCACCAGCTTAACTCTACAGTTGGCGAGGTCCTACGCAGGAGGGTCCCCTCTTTTTTCGGGGACAAAGAGCTAATTAACATGGTTGGTCTATATGCTTTAATGTGTTTAACTATTTCTTATGACATTTTCAAAGCCCCATACCACTTAATATGTAACCCAAGGCAACAGCTTGGAATAGTTACTCTTTTAACGGCCAGTTATGTCTTCCTAATTGCGCCCGTGTTTAATGAAGGTGATGTCTAGCGAGCTGGTAGCTTCAAAAAAAGTATAAAATTTTCACAGCTCCTAAAACTGGCGTAATCCTTTGATACTTGCCGTCTTTGATGTAGCCTACTACTGTATTGGCCAATCTATGGCCCTTGTGCTGGAATTCTGATTTGCGTCCCATGACCAAACCGCTATCTCCCCTTAATACTTTATAAAGCCTCCCCCCTCTTACCCCCTTTTGCTGCGCGTGAGCACATCTGGATTTCTCATTACCCAAGAAGTCACCCATTACTAAAGACTCCATTGTAGTAACGAAATCACAGGTTCCTTGCAGCCATATTATTACTCATCAAACTGAACCAGATCTGTGCAGAAACATCTTGTTCTCTTCTACCCATTTGCCATTGGATGCCTTATTTTACTGTCTTTTTAAAATAAATGCCCAAAAGTGTTACAATCACTATTCAACAGCAGTTATAGATTATGATCTAACAACATTTGTGAATTCAAATATTCTGACTATCTAGGCAGGCTGGCACTGATCTTATTCGCCGTTTGTGGATGAACTAGCCATTTACCTTCACAGAATCGTGAGAGTTGCGATACGCGACCACAAGGGCCATCCAGTCCAACACCCCCTGCCATGCGCGTAAATCTTCAATCAACAGCAGCTCTTGACAGCACGGCCATCCAGCTATGCTTAAAGCACCTCCAACGAGAAGGGGACTCCACCACTCCACTCTGAGCGGGAGTGTGTTCCACTGTCCAACCCAAGCCCATACTTTCCAGGAAGTTCCTCCTAATGTTGGGGATCGCTGGAATGCCTCATGTCCGCTGTTAGCTTTGCGTCCATTGTTCGCATATCCCTGTTCTCTGGGAGCAGAGCAGAAAACAGCGTTGCTCCATCTGCCCGCAATATGACCATCCTCTTCATAATATGTTAAACAGGGCTTCTCATATCACCTCTTAGACCTTCTTTTCTCCAAGGCTAATACATGCCGCTTCTTTTTGATCTTCCCCTAAGGCATTCCTCCATAGGACCCACAGTTTTCCAGAACCTTGTCACCCTAATTTGTTGAGGTGACCTCTTGGACCGCTCCCATTTCTCAATGTCCTTTTTGATTGTGGTGCCCCTTTGAACACTGGACCAACTATTCCAGGTGGGGTCCTTTTGACACAAGCAGAGTACAGTGGCCACTTATTACTTCTCTTGATCTAGACACCTTCGATCTGGGTTATTGAGACGCAGCCTAAAATTGCATTGGCCTTTTTCAGCTGCCGCCCTTTCAACTGTTGACTTTCATGTTCATTTGGTGGTCTACTGTGGGACTGCCTAGATCCCTTTCCATATGTGAGTCTCGTTCAGCCCAGGTGTCTCCCCATCCTGTATCTGGCAGGTTATTAATTTCTTCCTCTCTCCCTTCCGACTATCTAATCTCAAACTTGGTGCAGCAATCTAGGAGTAGTCTCATGTATTGAATGGGGCGTGATCTGAGTAGACATGGAGGGATTGCACAGTTAATTCACTGAATCATCCAGATCTCGTGATTGTTTTGAAAGGAAATAAAACGGGTACAGGAGATTGTCAACCTGAGTTTCAAAGGAGTTCTGTAAAGTCAGGCTTCCAAGACCAGGTCCTTGAACAACTGACTCTTCATGATAGAGGTGGAAGTACAACTAGTCCAAATCTGGACCCATTTCAAACTGGCTTCGGGCGGGTTACGGGGTTGAGACGGCCATGGTCGCCTGGTCGATGATCCCGTCTGGGCATCGCAGGGGTAAGCGTGTCCCTTGTGGTGCTTTGGACATCTCAGCGGCTTTCGATACCATAGACCAGGTATCCTTCTGGGGGCCTGAGAGGTGGGAATCGGGGGCACTGCGCTCCAGTGGTCCGTTCCTACCTCTCGGGAGTCCCAGATGGTGCACGTGGGGACGTGTGCTCCGATGAGAGGCCCTTAGAACGGGTCCCTCAGGGCCGTCTGTCTCCCCATCTATAACATTTACATGAAACCGCTGGGAAGATCATCATCCGAGACATGGGGCGCGGGGTTATCAGTACCTGCTGAACACCCAAATTATTTTTCTCTATGTCTCCGACTGAGCAGTAGACTGGAGGATGGCGTCTCTCCCTCGTGGCCTGCTGGAGTCAGTAATGGGCTGGATGAAGGGAAAACCGACTCAATTGAATCCAGAGAAAACGGAGGTACTGTGATAGGTTCCCTGGTCCAGATGGCGGTGTTCCACCTGTCCTGAACGGGGTCACACTCCGCCCTGTAAGGACTCCGGCGCAGTCTTGGGGTGCGTCTTGACCGTCGCTCACTAGACTGCTCAGGTGAATGCGACGGTCAAGAGACTTGTTATCAGCTTCGGCTGATACGCCAGCTGCGCCCTACTTGGCCAAGGGACCTGAAACGTGTTACATGCTCGGGTAACTCGAGACTGGATTTCTGCAACGTATCTACATGGGGCAACCCTTATACCAAACCGGAAGCTCAATGGTGCAAAATGGCAGCCGGCTGGTCACGGTGGTTCTAGGGAACCACCATATAACACAGTTTTTAAAGATTCACTGGCTGCCTATTCGCTTTCGAGCCAATATAAGGTTGGTTGGTATTACCTATAAAGCCTAATGGCTTGGGCAGGATACCTGAAAGGACGCGCCTCTCCCCTATAATTCCGCTCGCACCTCAACTCGGGCAGCAGCAACTGAAGGTGCCGGGGCAGTTGGCCTCCACCACTCGGAGGCGTTTTCCATGCTGCCCCGCCCTTTGAAACATGCGCTGCGCCGAGCTCCGCTCGTCACCCCTGGCCCAATGTAGAAGGACCTAAAGACCTTCTATTCCACAGCATTCCCCAGTAAATATCCTGGGGCCTCCCTCCTCTCTGTGTGGCCAGAGGTCTGGGCTATGGGTTTACTGTTGGTTTGTTTTTAAAGACTGTTTTTTATTGGAATTGTTTGTAGTTTGTTAATCTATGTTAGCTGTATGCCGCCCTGATCGGGGGAAGGCGCGGATATAAATAAATTTTTATTATTTTTTTATTATTATTAAATTGTTTTCAATCTTTTAAAAATAGTAATGGAAATATCAGATAAGAACATACAGGTTAATACAGATTGCCTTCTTAGGTAGCAATGTTATTGTCTTAAAACTTCTAATGTGTGTGAGAACATGCACATGCTGGAAAGTCCCAGCTAGTGTATTGGTTAAAACCATTACCATCTTACTATGCTGACGGAGAACTATATTTAATTTTCTAAGACAGCTTCAGCTGGTCGTGTAAAAAGACAGGACGATATAAATGAATAACAGTATTATATAAATTGAGGAAGGAAAGAGCGGGTGTGAGCATGCCTGAAAAGGCACTCTTGTAACGAGACACAAGTCAAGCTTTTGCGGGACTAGGTAGTATTGGGTGTAAAGATGGCCTGACACAGAAGAGGACTAGCACCTTTAATAGTTGGGAAGAGAAGGAATTTCAATTCAGCAGGTATAGCGTGCAAGGTGAATTACTATATAAGTCAAAATCTTCTCTTTGAAAAAGGACTCAGAGCCCACAGCAACAACGTAGCATCTATAAAGTTGGCCCTCAATATCTAAGTCTTGCCATCCAGGAGCAAACATCGGCAACCGGCAGCGGCCCTTTGGTCCCCAGTGCGTTATGTGGCATGCGCTGCCACTGAAGTTCTTTGAACTCCTAATGTGGCATGGCTATGTGGATGCACCACCATTGGGACAATTGAAATTGAGCACGGTGGAGTTTGGCAACCAGGAGGGATGGTGTGGTGTGGTCCGGAACGAAGAGACCGAGGGCCTGCCTGTATTACGTGCTTGGGTCAACAATGCCTTACCACAGTTATGGGGCAGCAAAGTCCACAAGTACTATGCAATTCGGTGTGGGAACACAGCTTTGGATTAAGGCAACATCTAGGAGGGCACCTGCAAAAATCCCGTGCAAAATGGGATGTAAAAACAAGAAAAAACAGCAAAAGCGGGTAGTTTTTCACTACACAGCGATGTAATGTACAGTAACCCAAACAGAAATTCACAAAACCCGCCCCGTTTACTTTCGGGGTATTCCAAAAGTAAAAGGAGGGCACTAATAATTCCTCAGAACACTACGTCATCGAAAACACCCGCTTTTGCAGGTTTTTTCTACTTTCCTGCTCATTTTAATCCCAATTGTCATCTTAAAACTAGCCACATTTGCTAGGCTTTTTAATTACCATTACATCCAGTTTTGTTACAACAGGAACGATCCCAGCCAAATAATAACGGGTGGTGTGTTGCTCATTAACAAAATTTGGCTATTTGTCCATACTAAACGGCAATCAAGAATGGTTAGCTATCAAGCATCCTTAAATCTTATCCATTTCCCATAGAAGAAAAATGGTGGGGCAAATGGAAGAGCCCAACTGTGGTATGGGGGGATTCTCCATAATTAAAATAAACATCACACAGATGAAAAATAAAGTCAAAATCTACATTCAGCATTCATCTGGGGTTGATATCCGAAAAGAGAAGGAGTGGTGAATATTCTGAAAACAATAGGTGTGGTTAGCCTTGCGTGATGTCTATGTCCCATCACGAGCCTAACCTACGGATCAGATTTCCACCCCATGCCTATCCTACTGAGCATAAGAAAATCCTACTGATCTGATAAGTTTCTGTTTCAACATAAAGCTACGTGCTCCACACTGAAATGTGTCAAGGTGCGGACAGAATTCTTGTTCAACAGTCACATCATGAAGCACATCATTAGTTTCAGATGTATGAAGAGGAAAGAGAAGGCACCAAATTCCACTTTGGCAAACGAAGCCTATTTTCCCTCCTGGATCACATATAAATTGCAACCTCAATTAACTCATGGTTTCAACCGAACTCCATGTTTCAAGGAAGGACTCTCTCGAAGAGAATCAACAAGCGGCAAAACCTCAAACACTACATTAAAGAAGAAGAAAGAAGAAAGAAAAGAAAAGAACAGCTAACATTAGATTTGAACATTTTTCACATGCCGTTCATTAGTCCCTCTAAGGGTTATTTAGAAGTGAAAACCTCTTTTAAGACGCCATGGGGTAAAAGGGGTTGCAATTTCCCTCCTAGAGGAATGCTCATAGCTAGATGAAAGCTAGGATACTTGCCATTTGAAAATCTTATTTAAAGAGAAGGCCATACTGATCTTCCCACGTCTAAGAAGGTATGGCTGTAATCAGAAAGGTGGAAAAAAAACTTGATATGAAAATGTACTTGCACTGCTATCTATAATGGCCAGGAATCCCATGTGTTCAGCATTCAGCAGTAACCAGAAGGACGAGCTTCGAAACCTTTGAGAGGCTGATTCTTTAAAAAAACAAAAACAAACAAAAAGCCTTGGGGGGAGGAAGGGTTAGAAAATTTTGCAAGGCTAGTTTCTTACTATCCCACTAGATGTCTGAAACACGAAGATGCCATAGGGGTTTAAGACCACTTGTTGAAATAAAAATAAACACATGATCAAATCAGACTACATAGATTGGGATCAGCTTCTTATAGTCCCAGCACTACGTTTCGACGTGGCAGGATTCTCATCAAATCTCAGCTCAAAGGTCCCTTGCTAATCTGCAATCCAAGATCCTGAACTGAAGGGGGCAAGACCAAACCTATTAACCTATCAGGTTTACAAACAGCTTTGAAAAACACTACTCCACAAATCATCACCACAATGGGGCCATGATGGCTATACTTTCGGGCAGATTTATCCCAAAAATTAACATGTTCCGAACGCGGAAGCCGACCATAGAATCACAGAGTTGGAAGAGACCACAAGGGCGCATCGAGTCCACCCCAGGCCATGGCAGGAAATCGCATCAAAGCATCCCCGACAGATGGGCATCCACCTCTGCTTAAAGACCTCCAAAGAAGGAACTCCACTACACTCCGAGGAGCGTGTACCACTGTTGAACAGCCCTTACTGTCGGAAGGTCCGCCTAAGGTTGAGGGGGAATCTCTTTGCTGTATCCATTGTTCCCTGGTCCTGTTCTCTGAGAAGCAGAAACAGCTTCTCCCGGCTCCCTCCTCAAATGACATTCCTTCAAAGATTTAAACAAGGCTAATCATTATAAACATCTTAACCTTCTTTTCTCCAGGGCTAAACATCCACCAGCTCCCTAAGTGGTTCCCATAGGACATGGTTGTCAAGACCCGGCCCATCTCTCTCACACCAAAAAAATATTCTATATAACATGCAGCCATGGCAGTTATAGTGCTGTATTTGTGTAATATGAAAGAGCTCCTGGTATCTGTGTTGAAACAACTCCAGTGAAGTGTCTGTTCTATAAAGATTTTTTTTAATTAATAAAAGGTGGCCTTATCATAACCACATCATAAGACAGTTTCCTTATTATGAGACTAAAAACTCTAAAAGATTCTCAATAGCTTCCCTTGCATCCAAATAAAACTGAAAAAATGCTGTTAGTCTGGTCATATTTACTTCACAATGCTTTACTCAGAAAGCACAGAACTGGGCTTTGCTTCAATATGTAACTCTGTTTTTCTAACAGCCATGAACAGCGTTGAAATTGTCACAGTGTGTTTGCCTTTCTACTTACATTTAAATTTTGACCATTTCCTCCAACTGGGAAACCAATAGCTTCGTCGCCTTCTATAACACCAAAGATCTACGCAAGAGAACACATGCATACTTAACCAAACACAACCACACATACCAGTAGAATTTTTAGTAGTACTGCATTAAAAAACCCTGAGTCGTCCTACTAGTTGTCCTCCTTTAGGATAGCATATTTCCTATACAATTTGATAGTAAAGCCTGGAAACAGAATTCTTGTGAGCACAATTTTATTCATGGGAAGGGCACACAGAATGGGAATGGAGATTTCCATCAATTCTTCCTTCCTTCTCCAACTCCCCATGCCTCTTCCCCCTTCCCCAAGAAGTTACTCTGAAGTCAAGAAACCCTCTGAAAAAGGGTGGAAGAGAGGCTCAGAGAAGGGAGAACTGGGGAAATACACCTCACATTGCAACCTCTCCTTTTACAACAGGAATCTTAATCTCTTCCTGCATGGATCTAAGGCCTGTTACAGACAGCCAAAATAAAGCTGCTTCGAGTCACAGTGGAGGTATGGTGTTTCAATGATGCATGCGTCCTAAGAGTCCAGAAGTCGCACCAAAGCCACGCTCCAGCCTGGAGCGTGGCTTTGGTGTGGCTTCTGGACTCTTAGGACGCATGCATCATTGAAACACCATACTTCCACTGTGACTCGAAGCAGCTTTATTTTAGCTGTCTGTAACAGGCTTAAATGTCACAAATTATTGAACAATCAACAAATGATACAGCATGGACCAGATATGCCTTTACCTTTCACTCAAAAGCAACGGTGCTGTCCTTCTCTTAAAAAGTGTTGACAGAACACCATCAGTTCCTCAAAATTACAAATCAGTGGAGAGAAATATGTTTATGACTCTATACAGACTTCCATTAACATTTTTTCCACTTATGGTATGGGCAGGAAAACTGGGGGCTTCAAGTTCCATTTCTGTAGTCCTCAAAAACCTTTTGCACTCTCACAAATCTCCAACAGCTCCCATCGCAAAAAATATATGGGGGCTGCTTTTCAGACCCTAAATACCTAAAAAAGATCTGGAAAAGCAACTGTTTAGCTTTCGTATGCACTCAGAACCTCCCAAATACTGGGTTTTGGCAAAAAGCAATCTGTAAATGGAAGCTAGAAATGATGTGATTCAGCTTCTGGTGAGGACTGATGTCCAAGTACAACTTGGATAGGGGACATGGGCTAAAATTGGCTCCCATCTCATGTATATTTGCTAATCCCTGATTTAAGGAGAATACCAAAGCTTAGTTAATTGATCACCTGAGTCCCCATTTTCAGACTCTGAATCACTACAGCCTAGATCCAGCTTTACTATCTCTATTAAGAACCAAGGCCATGAGAATCTTACATTTGTCTACTGCCCCATAGCTAATGTCTATAATGGTCCTGAGCTGCAGTCTGAGGTTATTGAGGGGAGTTGGCACTGACCACAATATGACATCAAACAAATACTGGGTGCTCCGACATTCTCATTATAACTACAGAGCAATGCTAAATGATCCTGAAAGGCCTTTTCCACTTCCAGGAAACAGGATGTTGGCAGCAGAGTCTTTCACGTTGCCTGCATAGAGCTGGATACTGATACACAGATTGGATACTGTTAATAGGGTCTGATTTGCCTGCTACAACTTTGGTTGCTCACAATGTATTGTATGGTACTAATGGTGGATGATAAATACATAGTCATAGGTCAATTGTTAAAGCTGTTACTCACGTTCCTTTGCTGGTTAAAGAACAGATGGGAAAAAGGGAAGAGAGGCTGGCTGAGAGTTTCAAAGTTGGTCTTATGAAAATGAATTGTACATGGGAAAAGGAAGATCATGGAAAAAGGCAGAAATGAGTTTGTTTGATCTGGGGTATCAGCTCACTCAGAATTTGAATTACTGTCTGCTTTAACTGTACTGGGTTAACGCTGATGTCTCAGTCCTGGCAACGCAAGTCTATAGAGAACATCTACAGTTGATGAATAAAAGATTTCTTGTTTTCACTACTGAAGCCTGAATTTCTAAACTGAAGTGTTCCTTTACATGACACAGATGGGTTTTAGTAATACATAGTATATATGTTCTTACTGCATAAATCATGGCCATCTCTCTAAACCATCTGAATACTGCAAGTTGCAATATCAAACAAGCTGACATACAGACAAATCTTTCAAAAACAACACATGTAGATCTTCAAATGTTTTGCTCAAAACCACATACCTTGAACATCTGTGTAAGATAAACACTTATATTTTCTAGCAGCATTCTATTTGGCATCTGCCTGGCAGTTTTCTTTGCAGCAATGTAGGAATTACAGTGGCTGACAAGTGACCGCATTTCCTCCAAGACTGTGCGTGTATCAATGTTGTCACATAATGCTTCATGAACTGCTACTTTCTTGTCATAAAAGCTACCCAAGATTTAAAAAGACAAAAGACAAACATGTTATTTATGTTAGTACTAAATTATTCTAGTCAAAGATTTTGGTCTTCCTTGACAAATAGAAAGCCAGAAGAATCCTTGAAAAGGATATTTAACTGGCTAGGTTGGACATTAAAATGACAAATGTGGTTCATTTTTAAGAACGTGGAAAGTGCTGAGGTTCTGACTTCAGACTTCAAATGTAAAATAGCAGAAAGTGAGCTGGCAGTGATGGAGCAAGTAAGTGATCTGGGTGTTGTGGTGGGCAGCAATGAAAACAGCAATTCAGTATGTGGTAGCTGTGAAAAAGGCAGATTTTATATTAAGAATCATAAGAAAATGGTTTGAAAATAAAAACACTTACACAATAATGCTCCTATGCAACAAAAAGATTAGGCAGTTGGAGCACCTCTCAGGAAACAGAATTTGCAACTACAGTGGACCCTCCACTTTTGCTGGTGTCAGGGGCACAAGACCCCCATATATGTGGGGAAATTGCATATCCCCCATTTTTTTTTTAACTTGAGAGAATACCTTGCTAGGAATCTCTAGGACCTCTAGCACAATTCTGTGGTCAACATCTGCCAGAGATTGACCATATAATCACACCTACAACCTACAAATGGACATACAAATGGCTAGAGAAGTGTTTTCTCTAGGTCTCCCAGAGCAACTCTATGATCTATTTCCAGCAGAGTTGCAGTGGAGGACCTAGAGATTCCTAGAGATAACAGATTAATCAAATCCACAAATAATTAAATTATAATCAAATCCACAAAAATCAAAACTGCAAATGTGGAGGGCCGACTGTATTTCTTTCTTTTTTTAAGAGCAGTAAGTGGGAGGATGATACATGTATACAAAATTATGAATGTAGTAGTGAAAGTGCATAGAGGTTTTTTATTCTTCTCTCACAATGGTACAATTCAAAATCACCCAAAAATGGGGGAAGATCCAGAGCAAACAGATTAAAGCACTTCTTCACACATCACACAGTTTTTATGGAGTTCCTTTGAGATGTGTGACAGTCACAAATTCAGCTAAGCAAGGAGACAAAGCTATCGATGGCTACTAAAGACATTTTGTATATGCAAGTTTCCATAATTTTTCACCATATCAATTTCTCTTGCTGAACATACCATGGAAAGGGAATGGTGAAGTCATTCTGAAGTTGTGAAGCAATCACCCTTCAAACAGTGCTTGCATTCTTAATTCTGAATGAATTTTAAAAAACATACCAGCATGACTTGCTGGTACAAGGTAGGCTTTACATTTTTAAATGGACATCTGGCACTTCCAAATGAAAAAAACTTGCCAATGTAAAAGTCAGCATAGCTGAACATGAGCCCTAGCGTGTGGCAGTGGCGCCATCATGGCGGCCTCCTGTCCACATGGGGGCCGCCATGATGACACAAGTGTGGTGCAGCGTCCGCATGTCGCGGCGCTTGCATCATCAACATGTGACGGTGCACCAATGGTGCACTCATGGCAGAAGCCGCACGCATCAAAAAGAACCTGCTTTTAGCGGGTTCTTTTTGGTGTGGAGAGAGCCCGCACAGTTTGGTTGCTGAAGGCTCCCTCAGCAGCAAAACCGGGCACCTCCAGCCCACCCCTTTGGGGTGGTCTGTCGAGCCCCTTAGTCTCCAAAAAAGATTGTTGGTTTAACTTCTTTGATATTATATTCAGCATGGGCTGCAAACAGTTATGGGGCTTGAGACCAGCTTTTGAGGGATAAAAACAACTAAAGAACAATTTCTTAAGCAAACAAAGAATAAGAGATATAGGAAATATGAATTGGGCACAGAAAGTTACAAAAGGGGAAAACATTATCAGGTCAAAAAAATACAAAAATGCAAGTTTTTAAAACAATTAACCAAGATAATCAGCAATAATGATGTAGAAAAATGAAAACATTTAGGTTATATTCTAGACTGATGGTGACTGCCCTACCAAACTTGTGAGTGTGGCAATCTTTTAATACCTCTAATAAATCACAAAAAAGGGACAGAGTTACTGTTGTACTTCAGATAACATATTAAATCATCTTATAGCACTCTGGGAATGAGATGCAGCAAACTCTGGTACTCCTCTTGATTGTAGTACTGGAAGATTCCTTTTCAAAGAAGACGGGAAGATTCCTTTTCAAATTAAGAACAACTTACCAAGTTATCTGCTGAATCTTGAGTTGTGGTTAATCTTAACTGTGATCCAAAACACACTGCAGAAATAATCTAATTTCAGACTGCTTTAAATGCCCTGGCACAATGCTAGGGAATTCTGGGAATTGTAGTTTTGTGAGACATTTATCCTTCTCTGTTAGAGAGCTCTTGTGCTACAATAAACTACAGCTCTCAGGATTTCCTAGCACTGACCCAGGGCCGTCAAAGCAGTCTCAAACCAGATTATTTCTGAAGTGTGTTTTGAACCTTTCATTAGTAAAAACTATGCTTTGAAGCTGGTTTGTTTTCAATATAAAAACAACTGTGATTAACCTAAACAGAAAATGAAGTTTCCAATCTTGAGTTCCACTACAAGAGAAGAGTATGTGAATCCAGTGGGAGGTTAGGCTTGTCCCCATCAAAATATACCAAGGTTTATCATGACATCCAAACATCAGGATTTGCATGAACAGCCTGAATGGAAAACATACCAATGTTCTACAATACAAGTCCATATGCAAACTACAACCAACATCCTGAGTTGTTTAGTTTTTTTTTTTTTTTAAAAAGAGCACATATTTTTAACCCAAGGTTGTGAAAACAAGCTTGAAAATATGTGGGCAATGCAAACTGAAATCTCATAAGCCAAGAAGGGGCTGTCAAAATTTGTGCAATAAAAGACAGGGCTTCATTTTTTTTTTCAGGGCAATCTTTGTTCCCAGCAGAATAAAGTTTGCTGGACAAACACATGTGTGAAAACTTGCTTCAGTCGCACACTTGGTAACAATTACAGAATTCAGCTTTCAGAATTTTGAGTTACTGCAGCACAGACAGCTTATTGCACATATTGTGTCTGCAGAGTTGCGTCCAGCACAGCTGTTCAGGGTGGTGAGGGAGCTAACTCAGCTCTCCCCCACCCTGAACTCTATTTTAGAACCAACTAAGGCCTGCTGTGACGACTTTAACAACTTCTTTGCAGATAAAATCTCTCGGATAAGGGCTGATCTCGACGCTGGCATTTCATCAGAGACAACAGGAGAGGTGTCCAGCGCTTCCGTAGACTCTATTAAACTGGATCATTTTGAGTTTGTACATAGTGATGAAGTGGACAAGCTTCTTGGAAGTGTTAGGAAGACGATGTGCTCTCTCGATCCCTGTCCTTGGCTGACTGCCCAGGGTGGTGATGTGGTAACATCATTATTGTGTCGCATAATTAATGCATCATTCAGGGAGGGAAAATTTCCATCGAGCTTAAAATTAGCAATGGTCAAACCATTGCTTAAAAAACCCTCCCTGGACCCCCTAATAAGAAACAACTATAGGCCGGTCTCACTATTGCCATTTTTAGGTAAGGTGATCGAGAGAGCAGTTGCCTTCCAACTCCAAGCTGTCTTGGATGAAACCAATTATCTGGACCCATTTCAAACTGGCTTCAGAGCGGGATATGGAGTTGAGGCCGCCATGGTCACCTTAGTCGATGATCTTCGTCTGGGCATCGACGGGGTAAGTGTGACCTTGTTGGTGCTTTTGGACATCTCAGCGGCTTTCGATACCATTGACCACAGTATCCTTCTGGAACGCCTGAGAGAGCTGGGCATCGGGGGCACTGCGCTCCAGTGGTTCCGTTCCTATCTCTCGGGCAGATTCCAGATGGTGCAGTTGGGGGACACTTGCTCCTCTAAGAGGGAACTGACATCTGGTGTCCCTCAGGGAGCTATTTTGTCCCCCACTTTGTTTAACATTTACATGAAACCGCTGGGAGAGATCATCCGGAGACACGGGGCGCAGTGTTATCAGTATGCTGATGACACCCAAATATGTTTCTCTGTGTCCCCGACTGATTCAGCGACTAAGGATGGGTTCTCTCCTCTGAATGCCTGCCTGGAGTCGGTAATGGGCTGGATAAGGGAAAACAAACTCAGTTTGAATCCAGAGAAAACGGAAGTACTGGTGATAGGTTACCCAGGCTCAGGGAAGGAAATTTGTCCACCTGTCCTGAACGGGGTCACACTTCCCCTAAAGGATGAAGTTCGCAGGAGTACTTCTGGACTCGTCTCTACAGTTGACATCTCAAGTAGATGCGACGGTCAGATGTGCTTGTTATCAGCTTCGGCTGATACGCCAACTGCGACCCTACCTGGGCCAAAGGGACCTTGAAACTGTGGTACATGCTCTGGTAACCTCTCGCTTAGATTTCTGTAACGCACTCTACATGAGGCAACCCTTGTACCAAGCCCAGAAGCTTCAGCTAGTACAGAATATGGCAGCCAGATTGGTCACTGGTGTTTCCAGGTTTGACCATATAACACCTATTCTGAAAGATCTGCACTGGCTGCCTATTCGCTTTCGAGCGCAATACAAGGTGTTGGTTATTACCTATAAAGCCCTACATGGCTTGGGCCCGAGTTACTTGAGGGACCGCATCTCCCCATATAATCCACCCCGCACACTCAGAACAACTGGGAAGAATTTGCTGGAAATCCCACCTTCTAAATATGTTACTACATCCCAGATGGCCTTCTCAGTAGCGGCCCCCCAAATCTGGAACAGTCTTCCCGAGGAGCTCCGCCTTATCACCCCCCTGGAAACATTTAAAAAGAGGCTTAAAACCTTCCTCTTCTGTCAAGCCTTCCGCTCTGGAAAATGAAGTTGTGTATTTTGATCCCATCGACTCTCTGCCTCTCCCAATTGAATGACTGTTTTAGATTTGTATAGTGTATATTGTGTTACTGGTTTTTATCTATTTTTATGATGTGTTTGTAACTGGTTTTAATTCTGTGTAAACCACTTTGATCTTTTGGGAAAGCAGTATATAAATAATAATAATAATTATTATTATTATTATTATTATTATTATTATTATTCTCTCTCTCTCTCTCTCTCTCTCTCTCTCACACACACACACACAGAGAGAGAGAGAGAACAAAACAATGAACAAAAATAGCCTGAACATGTAGACTAGCACTGCTTCTCAACCAATGGTAGCAATTCTGCAAAGAACTGCTCGTTGCATCTAGAGCCCTAAAACAACTAAGTAATACACTATAGTTGTTTTTTTAAGAGAAGGAGATGCAGGCTATCAGCATCTGATACCCCTCTGGCTATAGCAACGTTGTTCTTCACATAGCTGGTGTTCACACAAGAAAAAAAACAGTATGAGGAGGATATTAAAGTCACTGTCCTTGTGCTGTCCTACAAATGTCTATGATCCTCTGAAATCCTTCAACATTTCTATGGATGCTCTTTCCTTGCTCCCTCTGGATGACAGAACAGAATTACACAACAGAAAGCAAAATACAAGAATAATAAATAAAATAATAAAAGTTTTATTTATATACCGCGCCTTCCCCAGATCAGGGCGGTTTACATACATTATACGTATACATACAATAGATTAAAAACAAACCACACCATACAATTATACAATAAAAATAAACAGCTAAAACAGCTAAAACCCCATTAGCCCATCCTCATGGCCACGGAAGAGGAGGGAGGCCCTTAGGAATTTTTATGGGGGAAATGCTTGCTGGAATAAGAAGGTCTTCAAGTCCTTCTTAAATTGGGCCAGGGAGGTAGTCAAGCGGAGCTCGGCGGGCAGCGTGTTCCAAAGGGCCGGGGCAGCGATGGAAAAAGTCCGCCTAGTGATGGAAGAGAGTCTGGCCCCCGGCACCTTTAGTAGTTGCTGCCCGGATGTTCTGAGGGTGCGGGACGGAGTATATGGGGAGAGGCGGTCCTTCAGGTATCCTGGGCCCAAGCCATTTAGAGCTTTATAGGTAATGACCAACACCTTATATTGGGCCCGGAAGCGAATAGGCAGCCAGTGAAGATCTTTCAACACTGGTGTTATATGGCTGGCCCTAGAAGCTCCAGTGACCAGCCTGGCTGCCATATTTTGCACCATCTGTAGCTTCCGGGTTTGGTATAATGGTTGCCCCATGTAGAGTACATTGCAGAAATCCAATCTTGAGGTTACCAGAGCATGTACGACAGTTTCAAGGTCCCCCTGGGCCAAGTATGGGCGCAGCTGGCGAATAAGCCGAAGCTGATGGCAGGTGCTCTTGACCGTCGCATTCACCTGAGCAGTCAGGTGAAGCGACGAGTCAAGAAGCACTCCCAGACTGCGCACGGAGTCCTTCACAGGGAGCGTGACCCCGTTCAGGACAGGTGGAACCACCGCCATTCCTGGACCAGGGGAACCTATCACGAGTACCTCCGTTTTCTCTGGATTCAACTTGAGTCGGTTCTCCCTCATCCAGCCCATTACTGACTCCAGACAGGCCACGAGAGGAGAGACGCCATCCTCAGTCACTGCATCAGTCGGAGACATAGAGAAAATAATCTGGGTGTCATCAGCGTACTGATAACCCCGCTCCCCATGTCTCCGGATGATCTCTCCCAGCGGTTTCATGTAAATGTTAAATAGCATGGGAGACAGAATGGCTCCTTGAGGGACCCCAGTTGTAAGGGCCCGCTCATCGGAGCACACGTCTCCCAGCTGCACCATCTGGGACCTCCCAGAGTGGTAGGACCGGAACCACTGGAGCGCAGTGCCCCCGATTCCCACCTCTGCCAGGCACCCCAGAAGGATACCATGGTCTATGGTATCGAAAGCCGCTGAGATGTCCAAGAGCACCAACAGGGACACGCTTCCCCGTCGATGCCCAGACGGAGATCATCGACCAAGGCGACCATGGCCGTCTCAACCCCGTAACCCGCCCGAAAGCCAGTTTGAAATGGGTCCAGATAATCCGTTTCATCCAAGACCGCCTGAAGTTGGATTGCAACCGCCCTCTCGATCACCTTTCCCAAAAATGGCAGCAGCGACACTGGCCGATAATTATTATGTACCAGGGGGTCGAGGGAGGGCTTTTTTAAAATAGGTTTAACAATGGCCAATTTGAGTTCTGATGGAAATTGGCCCTCCCTCAAAGATGTATTAATAATCCGGCGTAGCAACGAAGTTGCCGCCGGTCCCCCCTGGGCTGCTAGCCATGAGGGACAGGGATCGAGAGAGCAGGTTGTCTTCCGAACACTTCCGAGGATCTTGTCCACATCATCGGTACTCACCAACTCAAACCGATCCAGTTTAACTGAGTCCACGGAGGCTCTGGACACCTCTACCCTCGGTTCTGCTTGAATGTCGGCATTAAGACCTTCGCTTATCCGAGAGGTTTTATCCGCAAAAAAGTCGTTAAATTGGTCACAGCAGGCCTTAGAAGGTTCAAGGATCTGGTTCAGGGCAGGAGGGAGCTGAGTTAACTCCCTGACCACCCTGAACAACTCTGACGGACGCGACTCCGCGGACGCAATACGAGCACCATAGAACGAATTCTTTGCTGCTTGTAGAAGCTGGTATTCCTACAGTCTTGCTTAGTATTTTACATCCTTCTCAGGAGATAACATATTTTATTTGTAACTTGCTATTTATAGATGTTATGCATTGGGTTTGTTTTATATGCTATTTTAGAAAATCTTTTATATTAACTATATTCTTCTGCTTTCGATATACCCTGAGGAATAAAAACAGGATGTAAACTTGGAAATAAATCAAGTGACTGTATAATGTAGCAGAAAAGTAAGATGAATTGAAACAGCCTGGAATTGGCAGAGAGAGAGCAGGGGCAGTCAAGTAAGCATGTGAAAGTACCTAGGATCTGCACCACAAGCCATCTGCCTATTTTGTAAACTAGCAAGCTACTGAGATTCAAGAAGTATGTCCTACAGAAATACAGTATTATCAGGACCCTCTTTACACCAAAGGGAAATGCCAGTTTGAAAAATGGGATCCGTTGTCATGAATATGCAAACATCTATTCATGATAAAATAAAAAATAAATAAAAACAAACCAAAACTGGTTTTTCACTCACCTTTTATTCAGCTCAATTTCCTGGTTTTCCCATTTTTCAAACTGGCCTGTCACATCAGCAGGAGACCGAAAGATGTCCTTCACATTTAAAAAGAACTCCTAAAAGGGGGAGGGAAAGAGCCCACAGTCTGAAATATTCATCTTGTAAAGCATACTGCCTATTTCAACAGTCATATTGGACTCATTTTCAGCCAAGAACAGGATCAACTCCCTATCTGACAAGAAAAGCAAGTTTTCTGTTACCTGCTGTCAAATCACTTTTGTCTAGGCTATGACTCTGGATATCATGAGCTATGAGACATTAACAAAGCAGTTATTGAGTTCTACAGTTAACTAAATCCAAGGCTTCCTTGCAAAAATAGGATAATAATGACCAGCAACTGTTATGTCCTACCTTACCCCCCATATTCATGACTGTGTACTAAAATGGAAATAATAACTTGAAGGTGACTCTTTTGCTGAAAGCCAGACTTTTCATTTAGCTTCCTCCTATTGACATGTTTCCTGTGAACTATTCCTGGATTAAGGAGGACATCCTGTTCAAGTATAGCATATATTTGAATTTATAATACTAACTTAGATTGAAAGTGGGAGAATTGTTCTGAGTAGACATGGAGTAGGATAATGGATGGGTGACTGGGGAAGATTTTAAAATTGTCTGACATAGCTAGATTCTGTGCCACAGTTAACAAGAAGCAAGTAATTCAACTAGTCGAGTTGCTAACCCTGCTCTCAAGTATTTTTATAGTTATTTTTCTTGATGAGCTGAAAAATATTATTGCACACTACTGCTACTCACACAAAAATTGCACAGTAGTTGAAAACTATGGATCCATCTACTTTCTATTTGTATGTAAGAATAATACATTTAAGAAACCACACTTAGTACAGCAAATATGATTGCTTAGTTGTTCAGTAAAGCCAAACAAACATAATTTCACTTGAAGGTTATTTATAATTTTTGTAGGTGGGTGAGCATTATGTTAAGCAGCTCTTTTTTCAAACAAAAATCTGTTTGGGTTCCTCTAATCGCTCCATAAGATGGCATGAATGTTACAAATAGGGATGCTAAAAAGTTTCTAGATTTGTTTGCAATTTCATAGTTTCTAAGACTATGAGTATATCCTCTTCCCCCCCCCCCCCTTTTCCCAAGAATTTTTCCTGGAACTGCAATGGCCAAGACTGAGTCCAGCAGCAGCGTAAAGTTCTGCCTGCACACAACCAGGATGTGCGACTTGCAATATTCTGCAATTCTTCTCTCTCTGTTTTTGGTTTTTTTTTTTTTTTTGAAACATTGCTCCACAGTATTGGTGGTCCCACACGACAGTGTGAGATGGTAAACCTACCTCCCCATTTTTTTAAAGTGGGAACTTCCTCTGAATCTCATGTCTTTCTGTCAAGATAAGGGAAATTCTCGACCCAATCCAATAAAGAAAATGTAACATGAAAATTATTTGCAATATGTTGCTAGATACTTGTGTTTTAAGCCTACAAGAGCAATGTCTTTTTTAAACAATCTCTGTTATTAGTATAGCACATGGATAATAATAATAAACAATAATTTGTTTTATTTATATACCGCTATTCCAAAGATCATAGCGGTGAACAGCAAATAAGCTAATTAGCAAGTAAGCTAATTTGCCCCCAACAGTCTGGGTACTCATTTTAGCGACCTCGGAAGGATGCAAGCCTGAGTCGAGCTTGGGCCCTTTTGCTGGTCTTGAACTCGCAACCTTGTGGTTTTGAGTGAATGGCTGCAGTATAGGCATTTAACCACTGCGCCACCAGGGCTCCTTGACTAATCTCTTCATATTTCTTTAAATATTAGTTACAAAAATAAGGTAGAAAGTTATCTATGGCTGCATATAGAGGCTTTCCACTCAGCAATAGGAAGAATTTATCTTATTACTACACCATTCTTTTTTGCACCAGCATTTCTACTGTGAATTATACAAACTGTTGGGAAGAGACAATGGAAAAAGCTTGCTCTGTTTTTGTAATATGTACTAGTTCCATGCAATCAAGGGAGTGATGAAGGTTTCTAGAACAGATGGAAAGCAACATTTGACATCCCACATCTTACAGCTGCCTCAGATTCATTTCTCCCTCACCCCCAAATATGGTTTGAAAAACACTACAAACTTCATATAATAGAACTAGACATCACAGAAAAGCACCAAACTGAACATGCGGATTGCACATAATGTTAACTCTGCAGCACTGTCCCCAGGTTTCTGACATGAAATTGTTTTCACATAACTAGAGAATAGTAGTTGCTGATATTAATGCTAATGATTGATGTACAGCTGCTCTTCCATTTTCACGGACTTGGAGTCTGCGTCCCTTGCACATCCATGAGGAGCAAACGGAGGGGCTCCAATATCGTCAATTTTCCATTTTTGTGGGGGGAGGGTCCAGAATGGATCCCCTGCAAAAATGGAGGGGTGACTGTACTAAGAAAACAACTTGACATGGTTTTGCTTCTAAAACAAGAACTCTAAATGAAGTCTCTCCTAGCAATGGTGCAGATTAGGCTAGAGAGAAAATGTTATCTGAACACATCATGATAAATTTCCAATTGATACTGGGCACGTCTTCATCAGATTAAGGGAGGGAGATAAGAATGGCTTCAAAGAGGTCCTTCTTTTGTCATTTTTATCAGCTATTGGGCTTTATTCTTGGTTGCCAATAAAATATTCTGCTGCTCTTACATATCATTCTCATGGTACATTCTAAAATGCTGGAGTACTATTATCTTTACTATCAGCCTATACAATTTATAACCTAGGGATTATGCATTTCTGCCTACCAAATGGTTGTGAATTCCCCATTTTAGCAATTCCAGGCAGGGAGCAAAATCATTTAATCATACCCATGCATTGTTAATAGGCTGCCTCTGGCTTGGTTGGGCTGGCTGTGTATGCCTGTAATATCATTTTCTGGGGATGCCAGATAATGAAAAGTACATTTGGAGAAAGAAGAGAACATAGTTTTCTTTCCAGCCAGAAATGGAACTAGGAGAAGAGTGAGAAGAAGGAAGTACTGCCAAAAGTATTACTTCCATCTCTGAATGTATTGCTTGATTGAGATTTAATGGAATACAGTGGAACCTTGTTATACGCAGGGGTTTGGTTCCAAAATCCCCCGTGGATAACAAAATCCGTGTATGCTCAAGTCCCATTAAATACAATGACTTAGAAAAAATGGTGTCCCTTATAAAAATGGAAAATCAAGGTTTGATATTTGAAATTTATACTTTTTTTGAACATTTTCAAACCGTGTATGCTTGAATCTGTGTATAAAAAATCCGTGTATAAGAAGAGCCAACTGTACAATGGTAAAGTACACAACTAGATCTATTCAAGCTCAGCTTTTTGCTTACACTTTTATAAAAAGTATGTAGCAAATTTACAACACACAGCAATATTTTATATGTAATCAATTATATCTACAATCAGTGGAAGAGAACATTATGCCTTAAGATCCATAAAGCAGCAAAATTTGAAAACACCAACTTAACTTACATTCATAAATTTTTCATACTGAATGGCAGACTCCATGGTATTGCTGGAATAATCTAGTGTGTCCTTCCAAGAATGCATTAGAAAAGCCAGCCTCAACTGCCGAGCTGTTGAGAGATTTCAAGGATTAAAAAAGCGCAGTACAGTAGATGATAATAGTAAAAACCATGATCCCGATTACAATATAAAAGAAATCCTCCAAAGTTTGTTATTAAATAAGCAAAGCAGGTCAGTCTGATAACTTCTTTCTAATTTTTAAAGTCCTAAACAGCTTGTGATCTTGATACTTGAAGGAGTTTGCTATTGTGTCCCTTAAGTCTTTTCCAACTTATGGTGACCAACCTATCACGGGTTTTTCTTAGCAAGATTTGCTCAGATGAGAGCTTGCCTCTGCCTCCCTCTGAGGCCGAGAGGCTGCCCAAGCTCACCTAGTGGGTTTCCATGACACACTGGGGATTTCAACCCTGTCCTCCAGAATTGCAGTCCAATGCTCAAGCCACAACACCACACTTGAAGGAATATCTCTCCCTATATGTGTGTATCTCCTGTTTGCAGGAGAGTCCGTCTCTTGTGTCCCACCAGGGGTCACAATACATTGTGGAAGGAGGAAGAGGAGGTCCCAGTTGTTGTTGTTATTATTATGCTTTATTTATATAGCGCTGTACATTTGCACAGTGCTGTACATACAAACAATAATAGATATAAATAATACATAACAATACAGGAAAGGGTTCAATAAAACAGGCAACAAATTAAAAACTTCAAATACCATATAATAGTCACACAATGCCTGGGAATGCTTCTCTGAACAGTTGTGGACTATCCTCACTTCTGAGGTCAAACTGACACTAACACTGGCTTCCTTCTAGGGCTAGGTTAAAACATAGCTTTTTATTAAAGTTTTTGAGGCCTACTTGATTTCACCCAAATCTGCACACATGCATGGGTTATAAAGTTTAACTCATCATATTGTTTAATATGTTTTAAGTCTGTTTAAGTTATTCTCTACTGTTTTAAATTTAAAATTGTTTAAATTGGTTATATTTGTACACTACCTTGAGATCCTGTGATATATGGTGAAATATAAATGTTTAAACAAAAAAAGTTATTTTTTATAAAATTACATTTGAAAAGACTGGATACTGTTTTTCTCCTAATAAAATAAAGGTCTTACCTGTATGCCTTTTAAGTGCATCTTTTATCGTAATAAAGTTTTTCAAAGATTTGGACATTTTACAACCAGCAATTGTCAGGTGCCCAGTGTGCAAGAAATAGCGAACCCAGTGGTCATTGTCGAAGTATGCCTATGACATACATGGGAATAAAGCACCTATATTTGAATATGAATATCCATTAGAATGCAGCTATATGCAGAAAAGAAGAAATAAGGCTTCCATGCTCTCCCTGCTCCTCCCAAACATCATGTTCTCTCCAGTTAAGACAGAGAAATGTAATGTGAAATGCAGCAAGATAAGATTTCTACCATTACCCATATTGCTATTGTGATTATAGATCCCTAAATCACTATTTCTCAAATTTTACTAGACATCCAAGATACTTTTTTTCAGGAAGAAAATTGGGACATGCTTTTTCTCAACAGTCCAAAAGCTATGAAATTTCCCCCCTCAGGCACTTCCTATGCAAAATTAAATAGGGGGCTTCCTTCCTTGTAAGTGCAGATCAATACAGGGTTAGTTCAGCTAATATGTTATATACTTTAGGTTAATATGTAAGGAGGAGATCACACTCCCTTTGTCACTGCTGTTTTCATGTGGAGAAGCTTTACACACAGAGGTGGTTCTCCTCTTCAGATGATTGTTCTCCATACATGTTAACTTAAAATTGAATAAGATTGGACCAGTTCCTTCCACCACCACCCCCCAGGGCTGGCCTGTCCATATAGGTAACCTAGGCAGCTGCCTAGGGCGCCAAAAGTTTGGGGGCGGCACTGGTGCGGCACAGAGAGCGAGCGCGCCAATCCCGGGGCGCCACTCATGCTCCCACTGGCCCTGCCCGCTTTTGCTTTTTGCAAAGAGCAAAAAGGAGACGGGCCAGCAGGAGGGCAAGTGGCACCCAGGATTGGCTGGGCTGTGCGCGCGCCCATTGCCCTCCCCTGGGCCTCCTGCCTTTTGCTCTCCTGCCCTATATGCTTCCTCTGTACAATAAATGATTTTACAAACTTCTATCATGTCTCCCTTTACTCATTCTTTTTTCTAAGTTGAATAGCTCTAAATGTTCTAAACTTTCCTCATAAATCTCTTCTGCAGCACTCTGATAATTTCAATTACCCCCTTTTGAAACTTTTTCAGCGCTATAATGTCCCTTTTTAGGTTTAGCTACTTATTTGAATTATTTGAAGTATTGCAAAGAAAATTGTAAGGGCAGCATAATACTAGCAGTTTTACTTTAAATTCCTTATCTAATTATGCCCAACAAAGAGTTTGCCTTTTTCAAAGCAGACTGAGTCAACATTTTCACTGAGCTTTCCATCATAACCTAAAGATCCCTTTCTCTGACACTGCCAGCTCAAATCCTATCAGTGTAGGAAATAGGCGAGAAGCTATCTTTAGCCCCAGTGGGCACCACTTTACAAATACTTACACTGCATCACATTGGCCCATCCACCCTATTTGGACAGATCCAGGTGGCACTCTTTGAAATCTCTTTTCATGGTTTCTTTTTCAAATTGTAACTTCTTCTGAATGAAGCTATCTTATGTTGCATTTGCTATCGACATTACTCCCCTTCACCCAAGACTGGAACATAATGGTACTGTCATTTCTTCTTTTTAAAATAAAAAGTGGTATAGTCTTCCCAAATATTCTTTACCAAGTGATGTAAGGAATATAAACATTGAAATGCTTTTGTTGGGATTGTTTGGACAATGGTCCCTCATCCTTGTGCAGCCAAGGCTTGTAACATACCTCAGGGTACCTTATTTTCTCCCCCACCTCCCAACCATGAATGGAAGCAGACGTCTAAACTAGGAAAACCTGTATTGATTTGAAAGCAGCATCACTCTTGATCTCTGAATGTATTAAACAAATTCAGCTTCTGCAGCAAGTTCAGTATCAGAATTCAATGGAGACTCCCCAATCCCATAAACATGGGAGTTTGCCTCTACATGCAATAAGAGGAGCACATGAGGAGACTAGTCCTGCTTCAGATCTCTTTGCCAGTCTGGAAGTGGGACAGGATCAAAAGAAAAAGCTTTCAGGAGACATTTTTAAATGTATCCCTACTACCTAAATTTAAGTAGATTTACAAACCTGTAGGATCTGAGCACACAATACACAATGCTTTCCACATGCCTTCAAAACAGAGTTAGAAAATATATCAATTTGCGATTTCCAGTCCTGGTTTGGCTATCAAGTCCAAATCATAGTTTGCTGATTAGGATGCAATTGTAAACTATGCTTTCACTGAGCCAGGAAAAGAATGAAAGTGTCGAAGGGGAAGAGAAAGAGTATAAACTGGAGACTCAGATGCTTATCATATTAGTCAGTTATTTTGGATTGTCCCATTTGAAAAATACTTCACTTGTACTTGCAAAGATTGTTGGATGCTGATGCTGTGCATCATATCCTCACTACATTTGTACTTTAATAGTATAACTTTCTGATTTTTTTTCTGCACTGTATGTAATTCCTGGATACAGAGACCATTTGCCCCACCTTGTCTGCATCACCTCCTATGTCATTATTGTTTTGCATCAATTTTGTTTAATTAAGCTGTACACTATTATAGCATGACATTACAGTGCTATTACACCACTGCCTTAAAATATTAATATTAATAATTACTAAAAATAATTTTTAAAAACCAGACTGTGGCAGTAACACTGTGATGTGTGATACCATAGGAAAGGAGTGGAGAGATCTTCGGAAAAAACTGCTGTGCAGTGAAGACATCTGAATAGTGACTTCAAAAGGTCAACAGGTTGAGATCACATTGTTATTTCACTATTACATCAAACCATTTACATATACCTTAAAAGTTACAAAGAAAATCTAAAAAAGGTTTCAAGGGTGTACATCAAAGAAAATGGATAGGAAACACAGACATTCTCTTGGAAAGTCTTGTCTTCCATGCCCAGGCTTCCCTGCTTGCTTGGAAATCTCCAGGGACAGGGCACCATCCTACACTCACATCACATCCATTATTTAGTAACTCTTGTAAAAGATGTAGAATGACACATTTGCACTCAAACTAGTTACTGAATATAACAGGAAACAGGGTCATTAACAGATATTTCAAGAATAAGAAAAATGGAGTTCCCAACAATTCTACAGCACGGTCTCTGGAGAACATCAATGTCATGTGATAAGGCTAAGGCAAAGGTGGGATTAATCCACCATTATAGCAATAGCATCTTACAGCACTGTTATAACAGTATAACAGCATACTTGAGTCAACAGCTGGGTACGCTGTTAATGAGCAGGTCAGGGAAAGTGGGCGAGGGGGAGGTGTGGCCATGGTCCACAAAAGCTACATCAACTTAACCAGGAACCCAGTCCAGACAACAAAGCACATCGAGTGTATTTACCTGACCCTAAAAACCAAGGACAGTTTAGGGATTCTGCTGGTCTACCATCCACCCCATTGCCTAGCAGACTCCCTAGCCGAGCTGACAAAGCTGGTCTTGGAGCTGGTGTTGGAGTCTTCTAGGCTTCTTATCCTGGGAGACCTTAACATCCCCTTCGAGGACAGCTCATTAGATCTAACAGGTGCAGCTCAGCAGTTCATGGATTCCATGACTGCCATGGGCCTGTCCCAATTGGTTTCAGGTCCGACACACTGTGCAGGTAATACACTTGATGTGGTCTTTAGCATGGACAGGGAACAACCATGGGCAGAGGTAATTCATACCTCTCCCTTGTCATGGACGGATCATATCCTGGTTAAGGTGGAACTGACAGCCACAATATATATCGCCCCCGGGGGTGGAGGACCTATTAATATGGTCTGCCCTCAAAGGCTGATGGAACCAAAAAGGTTCAAAGAAGCCTTAGTGGGAGTTGTGGTTGGGAATGATGGCAATTCTATCGAAACCCTGGTTAATACGTGGACAATCTTACCAGGGCAATAGACACCATCGCACCCGAGCGTCCTTTCCAGACCGCTCCGAATAGAAAATCCTGGTACACAGAAGATCTCCGGCAGATGAAGTTGGCCGTGCAATGACTAGATTGCTGCTGGCAGAAACACCAGTGCATATCTGAGAAGACACTCCAAGAGAAGATGTTGCGTTCCTATGGAGTGGAAATCAATGCAGCAAAGAATTCGTTCTATGCTGCACGGATTGCATCGGTGGAGTTTCGTCCAACAGAGCTGTTCAGTGTGGTTAAGGAGTTAACTCAACTACCTTCCACCCTGAACCCTTTATTAGAACCAACTACAGCCTGCTGTGACGCTTTTAATGATTTCTTCGCTGATAAAATCTCTCAGATAAGGGCTGATCTCAACGCTGGCGTTTTGGCAAAATCAATAAGAGAGATATCCAGTGACTCTGTAAACAGAATTAAACTGGATCACTTTGAGTTAGTAAATACCAATGACGTGGACAAGCTCCTTGGAAGTGTAAGGAGGATGACTTGCCCCTCGATCCTTGCCCCTCTTGGTTGACCGTTCAGGGAGGAGATGCAATAAAAACATCATTACAGCTTATAATAAATGCATCCTTTTGGGGGGGAATATTTCCATATACCTTAAAACAAGCGATGGTGAAGCCACTTTTAAAGAAACCCTCCCTAGACCCCCTGTTAAGGAATAACCACAGACCAGTCTCCTTATTACCATTCTTGGGCAAAGTGACCGAGAGGGTGGTGGCCTTCCAACTCCAAGCTGTCTTGGATGAAACCGATTATCTGGACCCATTTCAAACTGGCTTTAGGGCGGGTTACGGAGTTGAGACAGCCATGGTCGCCTTAGTCGATGACCTCCGTCTGGGCATCGACAGTGGAAATGTGATCCTGTTGGTGCTCCTGGACATCTCAGCGGCCTTTGATACCATAGACAATGGTATCCTTCTGGAACGCCTGAGGGAGTTAGGCATTGGAGGCACTGCACTTTAGTGGTTCCGTTCCTACCTCTCAGGTAGATTCCAGATGGTGAGGCTGGGGGACAGCTGCTCTCGCAAAAGAGAGCTGACATCTGGCATCCCTCAGGGTGCCATTCTGTCCCCCATGCTGTTTAACATTTACATGAAGCCGGTGGGTGAGATCATCCGGAGACATGGGGCACGGTGTTATCAGTATGCTGATGACACCCAGATCTATTTCTCTATGTCTCCAACTGACACAGTGACTAAGGATGGCATCTCTCCTCTGGACAACTGCCTAGGGTCAGTAATGGGCTGGATGAGGGAAAACAAACTCAGATTGCATCCAGAAAAAACAGAAGTACTTGTGATAGGTACCCCAAACCCAGGAAGGGAAATTTGTCATCCAGTCCTGGACTGGATCACACTTCCCCTAAAGGACAAAGTTCGCAGTTTGGGAGTACTCCTGGACTCATCTCTACAATTATCATCTCAAGTAGATGCGACAGCCAGGAGTGCTTGGTACCAGCTTCGGCTGATTCGCCAACTGTGCCCCTACCTGGACTGAAAGGACCTCGAAACTGTGGTACATGCACTGGTAATCTCTCGCTTAGATTTCTGTAATGCGCTCTACATGGGGCTACCTTTGTACCAAGTTCGGAAGCTTCAACTAGTCCAAAACGCAGCAGCCAGACTGGTCACCAGAACTTCCAGGTCAGACCATATAACACCTGTATTAAAATCTTTACACTGGCTGGCAATTAGCTTCCGGGCACAGTACAAAGTGTTGGTCATTACCTTTAAAGCCCTGCATGGCTTGGGCCTGAGTTACTTGAGGGAACGCCTCTCCCTATATAATCTGCCCCACACTCTCAGAATAACTGGGAAGAATCTACTAGATCATATAAAAGTCAGACTAGTAACTACTTCCCAAAGAGCGTATACAGCTGTGACTCCCATGCTTTGGAACAACCTTCCGGAAGAGATCAGACTGATTTCAACCTTAGATGCCTTTAAGAAGGCACTAAAAACTTACCTCTTCCGGCAAGCATACCCCCCCCCCCCCGATCTTCTATAAAGACCTAAAGTAAACTTCACCTCATGAAAAAACAAGATAACTTTATCATAGGATGCAATGTGGTTTTAATATTGTATTGTTATATTTTGATATTACATTGTTTTTAAATTGTAATTTTAGATATTCTGTTATTGAAATACTGTTGTAATCCTGCTTCGATCCGTCGGGAGAGGTGGGAAAATAGAAACTTATTATTATTATTAAATAAATCAGGGAAGAAATCAATATCCTTGAGGGGAGGAGGGAGTGCCTATGACTTAGGTTCAGATCAAATGGGTAAACTGTGTCTGGTCATTATATCCAAAGTATTCAAACTTTCAAACCATTTGAAGATCACATTAAACCAGAGTTAGAGAAGCTTGACATGATGCCAAATAGTGGTGGAAAAGCAACTGGCAATTCAGAATCAGAATACTAGAGTTGCAAAAACGGTTGGATTTGGCATGATACCTGAATGAACAAGGCACTGTTATAGCCATTGCTTTGTTGCCACAGTCTTCTGTCTTACAGAAAAAGGAGTGTTGAGTGGATGGGAATAAAGGAAGAAAGCTGTTCTAAACCACACCTTCCCTGTCCTTTTAGAAGCTCAAATTAGTTTGCAAGCTAGAGTTCCTACATGCAAGTGGAGGTTCTAAACTATAGTTACTGGAAACCACAATTCTGTGTAAACTGTGTTGTAAATATCAGACATTTCTGCAAGTCAGAGCCAGTTGAATTTTAAAGCTCAGTTGGAAGGAGCGCACATAGACATTAGGAACTAGAACAATAGAGGAAATTATGATATCACTTACCTCAGACTGTGCCAATTCGTTGTCATGGTGGGGGAATCGAAGATCAAAACCTCCTCCATGAATGTCCATTGACTCTCCTAGAATGGATCCAGCCATTGCAGAACATTCAATATGCCACCCTGGACGGCCCTATACAGAAATAAAATATATTATAAACACAACTATTAATCGGTTCTCAATAAATTTACTTACTTTAGGCCGGCTATGTTTCTCTTGAGCTTCCAGTGGGCAGCCCATTGCTTAAAACATTGTCCTTGAAATCAAGATTTTTTAAAAATCGTATTTATGTGTATTCTTAAAAGCAACTGGGTGACACTGAGGAAGTCACACTCTCTCAGTTTTCAAGGAAGACAAAGGCAAACACCCTCTGAACAAATCTTGCCAAGAAAACTCCATCTTTGGCCTGAGAGGGAGTTGGCCAGGCAAGTCCAGCTCCATCAGGACTAAGCCTGAAGGAAGGAGACTCCGCCCTCCACAACTGCCGTCTGCCGGCCTGAGAGGGAGTTGGCCAGGCAAGTCCAGCTCCATCAGGACTAAGCCTGAAGGAAGGAGCCGCCCTCCAAACTGACTACTGCCGTCGGCCGCCTGAGAGGGAGTTGGCCAGGCAAGTCCAGCTCCATCAGGACTAAGCCTGAGGAAGAGACTCCGCGCCTCACAACACTCTGCCGGCCTGAAGGAGTTGGCCAGGCAAGTCAAGCTCCATCAGGACAAGCCTGAAGGAAGGAGACTCCGCCCTCCACAACTGCCGTCGCCGGCCTGAGAGGGAGTTGCCAGGCAAGTCCAGCTCCATCAGGACTAAGCCTGAAGGAAGGAGACTCCCCCTCCACAACTGCCGTCCTGCCGCCTGAGAGGGAGTTGGCCAGGCATCCAGCTCATCAGGACTAAGCCTGAGGAAGGAGACTCCGCCCTCCACAACTGCCGTCTGCCGGCCTGAGAGGGAGTTGGCCAGGCAAGTCCAGCTCCATCAGGACTAAGCCTGAGGGAAGGAGACTCCGCCCTCCACAACTGCCGTCTGCCGGCCTGAGAGGAGTTGGCCAGGCAAGTCCAGCTCCATCAGGACTAAGCCTGAAGGAAGGAGACTCCGCCCCCAAAACTGCCGTCTGCCGGCTGAGAGGGAGTTGGCCAGGCAGGTCAGCTTCCACAGGACTAAGCCTGAAGGAAGAGACTCCGCCTCCACAACTGCCGTCGGCCGGCGAGAGAAATAAAAAATATTATTGAATGTGTCTCCTTGGTTTTAACTAGACAAAAGCTGAGAGGGAGTTCGCCAGGCAAGTCCAGCTCTATCAGGACTAGACTTGAAGAAGGAAGAGCCCTCCCTCCAGTCTATCTGCCTTGGTCCAGGCCTTAGAGGGAGAGAAGAACCACTGGACCTCATCCCCTTTCCCTCCATCATTCCCTTCTCCTTTTGTTTCGTGTCTTTTAGATTGTAAGCCTGAGGGCAGGGAACTGTCTGATCAAAAATAATATTGTAAGCCGCCCTGAGAGCCATTAGGGCTGAAGGGCGGGATATAAACACCTAAATAAATAAATAAATAAATCAGAAATCAGAAACAACTTGAAGGCACAACAGTAAACAAACCAATCAAAAAAACTATTTTTAAAGTTGTTTTTTTCTGCTAAGAGTGTTTTCACTTGTCTTGGTTTTTGTTGTATTTCTTTTATTGTTGGGTTGAGAGGTGATACAGACCTAAATAAATAAAATGGTATAAAAGAAAATTTACTCTTTCAAGTTAATGTTGATTATGCTGACCTAAGAGGAATTAATAGAAATACATTCTTAAAGATGCAGCATTTCTATTTTATGGCCTGAACACAATTGCTCTGCTATTGTACCGCTTTAACACTGAGTCTGAGTCTTTTCCCACTACTAAAATTTGTCTGAAGTGACAGTAGCCATCATTACCACAGCTGTCACTGAAATTCAGCAGCGACAATGGTGGCTATACTACAGAAGTGTTTCAGGAAATTCTCCGGTATACAGAACCCAGCAAATGCAGAGAGTAAAAGTGAAGAAAAAGGAAAAGGAACAAAGGGTGGAAGCCAACAAGATTTTGGCAGCACAGCTGGTAATGGCAGCCATCAGTTCTGAAATGCTGGAGGTGATGGGAGGGCCATTAAGCTAGAGTATCAAGGCTCTATGCAGCACACAAGTTGTATGTTAACAATCCATGCATCACACAGACAAAAACAACCACAGAATTATAGAATCACAGAGTTGGAAAGAACCTTAAGGGTCATCTAATCCCACCTTGCTAGGGCAGGAATCCACAGTTAAGCATCCCTGACAAGTTACTGACTTCTGTTTAAAAACCTCCAATGTAGGAGATTCTCTTACCCTCTGAGGTAGTCTATCATACTCTCAAACAGCTTTGACTATCAGAAGGTTCTTCCTAACATTTAGGAAGACTGTTAAGAGTGTTACTGAACACAGTATAAAGCACCATCTGGAGTATGTTTGGCTTTGGAACCCACAGTTTAAGAAAGTAAACGACAGTGCAAAGAGAATACAGCTATGGGAACATCTGCTATAAAAGGCAACTATGGTAACAGAATAATTGGAATACAGGTTCAGAATGTAACTGTGTAAACACAGAATGGCTATCAGATGATTGGGGCTGACTATCAAAGTTACTAGATGAAAGACCCCCCCCCCCCAAAAAAAAGAGCTCAGCAACAATTTCAGCATGGAAATAGCAGAACATTCTAACACTGATGACTGAAACTGAAGATTCTATAAATTGCCAATGGTTGGATTAGAATGTAATGAAAGAGTAAACGTGCCATAAGTGATAATAGTTTGGCAGGCCTCTATGATACCAGCTTGCAACTTATACTTTAACTGGTGCTTTAGGACATTAGAAAGACTGGACCATTTGTTATGAAAGGCTGTTTACTGTTAATTTTATAGGACTCATTTACAGCTACATACATAAACACACAGGCCTAAATCCTGTTGTTCATCTTGACTAGAGCAGAACCACATAATTACTGGAATTTACCTACATGTAGTCCCACCACTCAATAATCAATTGTAACTGAGCCTACTGTAGCAGACACCAGACACAACAGGATACCAGCCACACAGTGCCCCATAACAGTGTTTTGGATTCAATGCAAGGTAACTCCACTTGTATGTGGACCTATACTTCTTTTCCCCGTCCCCAACCACCAGTCTCTTTCAAACTGGGTCCAGAATGTGGGGAGGGGGCGCTCCAGATTGGTGTTACAGGGGGCATAGAGAACTGCAGTTAAAATGGAAAATCAACTTTTGTCCCCCCATATGAGAAGAATTGTTTTCTGCCCATACAAACGATCTATTCAATCCAAACAACCATCCTTACTTTTCCCCAAGGAGAATCCCATGAAGGCTCTCCAGGTTTGGAGGATTTCCATAAGGCAAAGTCATTTGGAGAATGCTTCTCACTTAAACGGTCTGCTGACACACTCAAGTCACCTGTGAAAGACAAGAACAGCTTTTTAAAACATTCATGAACCTTTCAAAAATTGTCTTTATACATCCGCTGACTACATCAATTTACCTTCACCCTCTTGAAGTGCTTTTTGATCTCCCACAGCTTCAGGAACCAATTTAGCATAGGAGTGTTTTTCTGAGGCATCAAATTTAATTGTATCAAAATAGACAGATCCATTGGACACATAACTAGAAGACAAAAACACAGTTTTACTGGAAACTCTAATCAGCATTGAATCAGACACAAAAGTACAATGCTTAGAAAAGATACCTTTTGAAACTCTAAATCTCAGCCACAATAGCTACTGGCCATACTGACAGGTGAATCTGAGAGATGTAATCTGAAAAGTAACCTTCCAAGCTCTGTAAAATATTACTACTATAATATTTAAAGACTAGTTTCTTTCCCTGCATTCTATGGCGGGTGACCAGTAGGATTCCAACAGAATGGGGTTGTGTTCCTTGATTTCATGCCAAAAGAAATAATGTGGTAGCTCAACATACATGAAGGGAGGAAACTGAGTTGCGGAAAGATTTCTTACTGTATCCAGTAAGAAGGACATAGTCCAGTATTGGACGATGACTGTGGAGACCCAGGTTCGATTCCCAGCTCAACCAAGAAACCTACTGGATGACCTTGAGCAAGTCAATGCTCTCAGCCTCAGGGGAAGGCAATAGCAAACCTTCTCTGAACAAATCTTGCAAAGAAAACCCCATGATAAGTTTGCCTTAGGATAGCCACAAATCGGAAACCATTTGGAGGCACACAAGAACAACTACATCAGCTTCACATCCATCACTGGGCAGTGTCAAAGTGATTTATGCTGGAGTACCTTGTTAATGTGGACCAGCATACAAGTCTGAATTCTTTGAATTTTGATGCCTGAAAGTTATTTTTCCATTTTCAGTCAGTTTTCTGACAGTATTCATCACACAAAAGAATTAAAATTAGGGATGGCAAATATGTTAAGCTTGATTTGGCTCATGTTTTGTTTTTGTTTTTATTTCCCCTCTGTTATGTTCATTCTATCCCGGTACAGACTGCAATTTGTTGTCCCCAAAAAAATCCACGTATATTTTTATGTGCATTTTAATACATAACACTTTTAGTGAATGTTTTCAAGTTTTTCTCTTCTGAACAATGCATGTTTGTATACACCTTTTCCCAACTATATACATTTTTGTTATAGTGTTTCAAATGTATGCAGTTTTCCCAATCTGCATCACAAATTCCTGAAAGTATGGACTTCATTATTTAATGGTGCTCCAGTTCAGGGTGAGGAAATTCTCACCAGTTCATATACAAAAGCTGTGTGTACACTTTCTAACAGAGACACCATTCTAGAAGAACCAGTCTTCAATTCTGTAAACTAATGCAGCCTTCAAAGTCACAAACTATTGCTGAAAAGGCATATTCACATCATTTATTACAGTGCAAAAAAACAGGCCGCTCCCCCCCCCCCCCCCCCAAAAAAAAACCCTGAAAACATACATAGAAGAATCATTTCATGGTATCTGTTGAGCCATTTAATTTTACTACTGTTCTTTATTTTGTCCCAGCACAGACAGTGCTAACCTAGGAGGCATCCGCACTGCAGAAATAATCCAGGTTGACACCACTTTAACTGCCATGGCTCAGTGCTATGGAATTTTCCATTTCGTGGGGCACCAGAGCTCTCTGGAAGTGAAGACTAAATATCTCACAAAACTACAATTTCCAGAACTCTATAGTTAAAGTGCTATCAACATGGATTATTTCTGCAGTGCAGATTCAGCCTTAGGACAGTACTTCTTAACTGGAACAGCAGCTGCCAGAAGTCCGGGTCAGCGTGGCCAATGGCCAAGAATTCAGGGAGTTGAAGCCCCAAACATCTGGAGGATCACAGTTTGAGAAATACTGGCTTAGGAAGCTTAGACAAAATATTTACCATAAAAGTATTTCTCATAATTAACAAATAAAACAGCTTTCCATTAGGAAGACCATTGCATTACCAGACTTTATTGATATAGAATTTGGACTGATTATATGTAAGTATTGTACTTATAGAAGGGCATATGACTGTGACTGCAGCAAACAGTAAGGGAGATGGTGAGAAAAAAGATCTGTGCTAAGACAGCCAATTTATTTGAAACATTCCCACATAACTTTATTAGTTATATCTCATACAGTTTGGCATAGCATAAGGCAAGGATCCAGGCACAAGGCAAGTTGATTACAGTCTGGTGTCACCACCCAGCCTGCTTAAAGGGGAAATGTTAGTAGGAGCAAAACAGCACCAAGCTATCCAACACAATAGATACTGATTGCATGTGTCATAACTGCCAACCTGGCAGGTACCAAGAATGCCAGCTACCGAGTTAAACTGAATCTGAAGCAAGAACTGAGACTCATTAAAGCCCTCCCCCAACACATACTGAAGAATGAGGAACCCACATTTACATACTTCAGCTATGAATTCTACATAATGCTTCCAGCACCTTTTTGAATGTTGTGACAGTACTATATTGATATTTAGTAGAATACCAAGAGAACACTGCTATGGGGAAACAAACACCCCACAACAGTTGAGCCAATCATGAACCATGGGTGAAATTTAAAACAGGAGCATTAACACTGTCCATAGTGAAGTGGTGACCAGTGCAAGACAAGGATGGGCAGGAAGAAAGCAGACACTTTCAAAAATAAGGCCATACTTCCATTTACCCCAGGAGCCAACCAGATGGTCAAGGTTCTCTTTCTGCTTCTCTCTCAAGCGCCACCCTAGGAGGCAAACTCACACAGCTCGTTGGCTTCTGGGTTGGGGCTCAAACTACATCAAGGCGGTAATGGAGATGACCATCCAAAACCATCTACCCAGCTGCTGAAATATTTCTCTCATTGACTTCAGCTGTCTCCTTGATCTTCCACCCCCAACCATTGATCCTCAAATAAATGAGGGACCTGTGATCATATCTTATAAACACTGTATGAATCAAAGAAAAAGTTAAGGTCCATCTATACTTACCCATATCCATTATCTACAATCTTTTGAACGAAGTCTACAATTTCAGGTATATATTCACTAACACGTGTTAAAACATCTGGAGGTAATACCTAGAAGCAAACAAACAATGCATGATCTAAGGCACAACCTCTGTGTGTCATGTTCTCATTCATGTGTGAGAGCCTGGAAAAAGTACTTTCTTGGATTACTTCCAGAATCTCTTTGTTGTTGCTGTGTGCCATCAAGTTGTTTCCAACTTGAAGGTAACATTAAAGCAAATGCACTGGGGTTTTCCTCACATGATTTGTTCAGAGGAGGTTTGCCATGGCCTTTTACTGATGCTGAGAAAGTGCGACTTGACCAAGGTCACTCTGAGCTTCCATGGCTAAGTGGGGATTTGAATCCTGGTCTCCTCGAGTCCTAACAGAACACTCAAACCACTATACCATTCTGGTCCAAAATCCCTAGCCATCCAAAAAGTAATTTTTCCAAGGTCTGGCATATTAACATGAATACTTGAAAAGATGCTCTGATGAAGCTGGAAGTACAGCCACAGGCATATTGGTAATTACAAAATAACTGTGGCTGAAGAAGTGGACTGTTATCTGTGAAAGCTCATGCTAAAATAAATCAATTAGTCTCAAATGTTCTCCCTGAGTCCTTCAGTTCTGTCTGACTGCTTCATCTCTATTTTATACTGAAATAGGCAAAAATTAAGGCCCAGTACAGACCATCAATTTGCAGTGGCCTGGGCCTAAATTAGGGCTCAGGAGAGCAGAGCGTCTGCACGCTCTGAGCAATCCTGATGTTATTTTATCCAAATGGTGCAGTGCACAAAAGACGTCACTGCGCTGCTCCAGGGCCCTAATGGCGCCTTGGCAGCGGAATGGAAAGGAGCTGCATTTCGCAGCTCCTTTTGGGGGGGGCGGATCGTTGCCAAGCCCATGCAGTTACTGCGGCAACAATCCAGAAAAGCCGTCCCTTTCTTCTCATCTGTACAGCCCCTAAAATCTGAAATATAATCTAAAGCTAAAAAGAAAGTCATCACTACTGGGTTGACTGCAAGAAATTAGTTCTTGATTTATACCTTGTCAAAATTTTGGTTTTCTAGGTATGACAGCATTATGAAACAGAGTGCTACAAAGAGAGGTCACCACAGAAAGGTCTCATTATGCCAATTATTCTAAATTATTATGCATCCAAATCTGTCACTAGGGTTATGGCATGAAGCCTGGAACAACAACTTAGCACTGGATAGGTTTTGGGGCTATGTGGCCATGTTCTAGAAGAGTTTCTTCCTGACATTTCACCAGCATCTGTGGCTGGCATCTTCAGAGAATGCTGGCGAAACGTCAGGAAGAAACTCTGCTAGAACATGGCCACATAGTCCAAAAACCCCACAAAAAACTATGGATGCCGGCCATGAAAGCCTTCGACTTCACATTAGCATTGGATGTCTCCTTTTTCAACCTTCGGAAGAAGGTACTTACATTGAGAGCTGCCATATCTTTATGATATTCCTCTTCCCAGAATTTGGGAAGCTTGGAAAATATAGAGTTGTCAGTCACCTGACTGCCAAGTTTAGCATCCAGCCACTCAGAGAGTATATCTTTTGCTTCTTGCAACAATGTCTGGAAAATAAATGCATACATAACTTAACAAAACAGCAGTCTATCACAATTCATGATTCTCCATGAGGAAGCCTTCACTGTGTTTCAATTCACCAATGTTGATTTTTTTTTTAATGTGGATCCAGGGTTACACCTCACACGTAAGTGAAGCTCTTGTCTCGTCCTGGTAGGAAGCCCTTTTTGTTTCATGAGAAGCTTCTTCAATGGGTCTTCTAACTGTGAGGCATACTTTGAAGGGAACCCTGTTGTTGCAGTAAGGCAGAAGTGGCTGAATAGCTCCTGTGAGCTTGTACAAGATGTATTTCTCCCTTTGGCTTTAAGCTAGGAGAATTAATTTGTCCATATATTAATTGATTCTGTACTGTTATACCAGTGGTCTTCCAGTCAAACAAAGGGGGAGGTTCCCTCTCCCCCTTCCCCACAGTACCCCATTCCTCAAATTTCCTCTGCAACAAATTGGGACTGGAACAAGAAACTGTAATGGAAAGAAGGAATCTGTTCTTCCAAGTGTCTCTCCACTGGCAGACAGACATTATTTGATACAATCCAATGCCAACTTCATTGATATAAGTGGATTCAAGAAAATAAAGATGATCTATTAGAGGACCACAAGGGTATAGTTTTTGCTGTTATCCAAGAAATCTCAGTTCTTGCAACCACACTATTTTAAATAAATAACTTGCCTCAGAAAAGAGCACCAGCCCTACAAACTGAAATCCATCAAGTACAAACCTCAGCATGTTTACTGACTTCTCCTTCAGAGAGTGTCTTGTGCAGTGCATTTTCTAGAGGTTCCACAGCAGCTTTCACTGCAGCCTGAATCCTTTCCAGCATTTGTTTCTTATCAGGGTCAGAGATTTCTTGTAGTTTAGCTGAAAAGGGCTGATGTAAGAAACATGAATTCAATATAAATACAAAAGCAAATGAAAGCTCCTGCAAGGCAACAAACAAGCACCACTGCATAAAACAAGACCTATCTCATCAAATGATCCTTAATGACCCCTTAGTCTTGTTAAGAGAGTAAAATACTCAGGCCAAAAATATTATCAAGTGTCTAAGGTATACAGCTGTTTTGGCCTTGAGGGCTGTACCCAAGTCACAGCAGGGGCAGGGCTGGGGGACTGCATGCAAACAAGAATCTCAGCACCCAGGGTAAAATGAGTAAACCAGGGACGGGCAGCTATCTGAGATCTATAACTTGCACATTCCTTTTACCCAACAGATCTTGGAGACCTACAACATGGGTTTTAAAATATTTTCTTTTACTTTACTTTTTTAAAATGGAAAGTGCCTGCCTGTACCCTTTAAAGGACATGGGTTGCAATTTAACTAATGCTTTTGCTTCCAAAATCTTTTTTCAGAAGAATATGGAATTCTCTCAGCAATTCTCTCCAACCACCATCTTGAGGGGGAGAGAGGCCAGGCCTGGAAGACAAAGAGCCCTCCTCCAACCACCATCTTGAGGGGGAGAGAGGCCTTTTAATTTTTTGTATTATTTTGCAATTTTACTGTACACCGCTATGATCATTGTGGAATAGCGGTCTATAAATAAAAATTATTATTATTATTATTATTATTATTATTATTATTATTATTATTATTATTAT
>NC_056522.1:270503029-270514000 GCF_019175285.1 Sceloporus undulatus
TATTATTACCAGGCAGGACAAAGCACAGAGAATTGTATTTGATTGACAGTGGGAGAAGGTAGATGTAAAAAGTAGCATCAGAAAAGGTGCAGAGCTAGGGCACCAAAGACTATCCTTCCATGGAGAGAAGCAGAACTCTTGAAGTGGGAATGACCTCACAAAGCATAAGCTTACCTGAGAGGCAGCCTGAACATCTTCAAGCAGCTGAGTAGGTGACAGCTTCTTTTCTCTATATTGTTCAAAGAGATGGTTTTGCCTTGCTCTTTTTATGATCTACAAGACAAAGTTAAAAGATATCCAGAAAATAGAAATACACAATTTGAAGCTGAAAATCAGTACTGGTTATCTTGCAAAACATTTCCAGATTTACAAAGACACAAGAACGAAAACAGAACTTGTGCATAAGACTTCTCACTTACCTCTCTTTCCTCCCTCCCACTATGCCTCCTCAATCTCTTTTGTTCAAATTAGGTTGTAAGCATCCTGGCACAGGAATCTGTCTCTGTAAAGCTATCACATATGCTGATGATGCTATATAAATGAAAATGAATCCAATGAAAATGAAAACACCAATGAAAGTGTGAAGATGCAGCATTGGGGGCTGTCTATGCTTCATCTTGCAGCCACACTGGTAGGAAGAAAGCACAGTGGGGTGGAGGCGGCATGAGACAAACGCTAGGTGCCCTGAGGCCCCTTCATCAGCTTTTAAATGTCCAAGAAGAAAGCAGTAGAAGCAGTGGCAACAATCAAGAAGACAGGGAGAGACATGCCTCTGCAAATTTTTGCTGAGGAATTCATAAGATATTATTGTGTCAATGTGCTGCAATAGGTAGTAAGAAAATACTAAAACAAGCAGCATGTGAAAATAAAGGAAGGAGGATATTTAGAAAAGTTAATGGGAATTGTATTTGGAAAGCCACAAAAGGGAGCTAGGACAATTAATCCTACCATAAGGCTGGGCTAGGAAGAACTTACAACCTCTCTCTCTGAATAGAAGGATCTGAAGACTTCTCCAACTAAAGGATGTTCCCAACCCATACCATCTATTCCATAAAAACAAAGGTCTAACAGTTGCTTGGTAAGACAAGCATTAAAGTATAATTTAAGCCTAAATTTAATAATCTCATATTTTTGTCTCAGAAATTAACTGTATTATGGCATTTTAGATTTACCTTGTCATCTATATCTGTAATATTCATACAGTAGAAGACATCATATTTGAAATAGTCTTTCAAAACTCTTCTCAGGATATCAAATGAGATGTATGATCTAAAATAATTCAGAAGACAAGTTGGTTTTGTGTAGCAGAAAATTCACATTCATTAACAAAAAGCTGCTGTGTAAACAAAGCATCATCTTCCTATTCTTTAACAAAATCCATAGTTTAACCATTTCCCAAGTATAATTAAGTTTTTCACTGCTCGAACAATGAAAGCCAGGAGAAGACAATACACAGGCTGGAAGGTAGATGCTAAACACACTGTAAACAACCACCAACTGTCTTGTTACCCATAATATTCATTTTAAAAGAATCTTGAAATGATTAGTTTAATGTCTTTTCAAAGCCACATCATTATCTGAAAAGGCTGAATTGTGGTTTTAAAATCCCAAGAAATATGTGGTTCTTCGCTATGATACCAATCAGACTGAAGACTCAACTAGTGTAAAGAGAGTGGCCATATTTCTTAACTTGAAAGTAATGTACTTTTGAAAATAAAACATGAGCTAGAGATAGACTATGGGACAGACTGTATCAGAAAAAGGACACCCATACTCATTATTTCTGATCATTAATAATGGCAGCTGGAGTGAGGATTTGATCTGGACTACTCTGCTGGGAAGGAAAGTTTTCATACACATGGCCACCTCTCAGACTTCTTTTCCTGCAGCAACATGATCCTGATCAAATTTAGCACCTTCCTTTCCACAGTTTTACTTTTTACAAACAAGATACATCCCACCTTGGTTTCCTGTGTTTTTAGTTGTGCCCAAACACTGTCAATTTAGGGGTAATATACAATATTTTAGTTATCATATCATCTTTCTTGTTAAAGAGCTCCATGTCCATTTATGACAGGCCAATGCCCAGGTCACAGCACAGTGTTAAACTGTGCCAAAGTCCAGAGTTTGGAACCTTTACGTTTCTGTATTTCAGCTCCCAAAGTATCTCGGTTAGCATGACAAGCCACTACACTTCTGGGAGTTGCAGGCTGATTAGGACTACTTTGTTCCAGATTGGAGCAGAATAAGGACATTTATTTCTGGAACAGAATACTATTATCTTGAAAATGTTCAGCCCAATCTAGAACAGGTCATTAAATATAAGAGTGGGAAAAACCTAGCCAGTGTATCTCCAAAATGATTTTACAAAGAAGATGGCAAGAATGTGTGCTGTAGGGGACAGGGGAGGCAACTAAGTTGCTCATAATTAACAGCTCTATCATGCAGACAGGGATCAGAATCTGAGGGAGAGAAGAACAGCTGGGCACAGCTTCATCATGCCTAGGTCCAGCAGCTGAGGAAAAGCCATCTCTCCACCCCAACTGCTACTGCTGTGGCCTTAGAAGGAAAGAACAGCAGTCAGCATCATCCCATCTTTCACTGCAACCCCCCTTTTCTTGTGTGTTTTCTTTTTGGACTGTAAACTTCAGAATGAGGAACTATCAGATTAAAAATTATAAACTGCTCATGTAAAGCACCATATGCACTAATGGTGCTACAGTTGTCCCTCCACATTTGTGGGGGTTAGAGGTGCAAGACCCCCAAGAATTTAGAAAATCCATGAATAACTTCCCCCCCCCCCCCCCCGCAGGAAGCCAGTTAAAGGGACAGGTGGGTGGGGCAAGAGGAACAGAAGCATGTGCGCTCCTTCCCCCACCCACCCATCCCTTTAACTGGCTCTTCGCCCCTTTCTAGGCGGATAGCTGCTTTCCCCCGGGCAGCTCTCCATCCTGGAAAGGGGTGGAGGATCCCCCCCCCCCCCCCCAAAAAAAAAGCTGTTTCCTGGATGGAGAGCTGCCTGGTTCACCAGGCAGGTCTTAGACCTGGAAAGAGGTAGATGATTCCCCCCCCATGCCCCCTTCCAGGAGGGAGAGCTGTTTGGGGAAAGGTAGCTCTCAGACCTGGAAAGGAGTGGGACTGGCATGCACACCCTTCCTGGCTGCTCCCTCCCTCCTGGGCTTTTTTCCTCTGAAGGAGAAAAGCCCAGGAGGGAGTAGCAGTAGTAGTAGTAGTAGTAGTAGTGTGTATACATGGTGGCCTTGACCTCGCGAATGATCAAAACCGTGAATGTCGAAGGATGACTGTATATAAATAATTATAATAGAAATAAGAAGAATTTTACCAGTACTCTCTAATTGGAGTGCTTATGCGGTGGGATGATGCGAAGTCACTGAGATTATATTATTTCTTCCAGTACCTGTATTAGTGCATATTGTGAAAGAAACAGCTGGGGGCATGGGCTGCTACTGATTGTCATCTAAAGTGATCTTGTTGAGCCTCTCGCTTTTGAATCTCCCTTTGTCTTACTGAAGAACTTTATTTTCTGTTTGTCTTACTAGTTCATTTGTCTGTTTGACGAGTATGCGTCTTTTATTTACTGAAACTGATTCAAGCACTACCCTCATCCGGTACACCCCAGCTGCCTGAGTTATTGTTGTTATTCATGTGTTAGATGAAAGGCAGGCAGTCTGAATTACCACAGAAAAGACAGAGCCTTGTCTGGGATCATTCTGAGGTGGGAGCCAATCCTAGGATTGCTAGCTGCAATTGATCCAAGTAAACAAAGTAGCATGAGTAACCTGTTACAACATCTTAAAAGGTTGCACTATGTAGCTTTTACTCAGAACAGAGGTAGAAAAGTCCTGGCAGCAAAGCAAGTCACACAAGGCAAGAAAAAAAAGGTGATGAATCGTCTGGTACCAGCAGCTTTCATTCTCTGTTCCCTGCCAAGATGGCAACTCTGGAACAGATAGTTGGAGGGAGCATGGAGCCATGAATGGGAAGTTTACAATGCCAGCCAAGATCACGGAATGCCTTAAAACGAAGCAGAGGAGTTCTTCAAAGAGCTCTCACTAGTAAAACATCTTCCCATCATCCCCTTCCTTACTTGTGAATGAATTTCATCCATTGCTTTTTAGACACTGCTTTTTGTAGTGATGGAGAAGGAACAGCAAATTTTCCAGGCATCTAGCAAATACTCCTGGAGTTAATGGTTTGAAATTTAACTAGATAAATCTTTTCTTTAGGATCTACCATTTCTCCAAATTTTATGTGAATATATGTAAAAAATTCAAAAAGATTTTGCCATTTTTGGTTTTCCAATGTAAGTCAATTAGTTAAGATCTTTTGATTTGGATTCTGGCAACTTCATTTGGATTCAGTATCCCACGTCAGTTGGATCCAGACTGATACAAACCAGATCAGGCTCAGATCCAAATTGCCAAATTGGGCTTTGACCTGAATTAGGAACCTCATGCACAGCATTATTTAATACAGATACTGGTATCAATCAGGAATAAAAGTTTCGTATATGGCTTTGCACTTCAACTAATAAAGTCATTTATCTTTTGATATAACACCATACCTTGCATGTCCCATGTGGGAGGAATCATACACTGTTGGACCACAGCAATACCATGTTACCTTGTTGCCATTTTGAGGTTGAAACTTGTCCTTTAGAGGAAAGAAAGACACCATAGTGATAAAGAGCCCAGTATGAGCAATCTGAAGTTCAGAGGAACAGCTGTATTGCATATACATGCAGTTGCTCCTCCATTTTCATGGACTTGAAGTCCGTGTCTCTCACACATTCATGGGTGGCAAACAGAGGGGGACAAAATAGGGAGTACACCTATGGCATGCGACCATGGCTGCCTGTGGGCATGCACCACCACTCAAGCCAATGAGGTTTGAATATAGGTGAATTTCTGTTTGCATTGGTGGTGGGGTCTGGAACAGATCCCCCTTGAAAATGGAGGGGTGACTGTAGTGCTTTTCATTTTAATGAGCCATGTTACTAACACCCAGAGAGAAAGATAACTAGACTTGTCAGGTAACACTGTTTCAATGTTTGGGTTGTTATACAAACCAAAGAGATTATCAACAAATACAAAACATTAAAAAATTTTTAAAAATCACCTTATTGCGAGTGAGACTATTGTACAGGCAGAGTTTAGGTTGCGATGTCCCTTGTGGTGGAGACCAGGGAGGCAGAGTACGCTTGCTTTTACCTAGAAAGGATTTTAAAACTTTGCATAAATTTTTCATTAAAAATAAATCAGGAAAAGATAGATATAGCAAATAGACTAAAAAGGACTGTGTTTAAGTCATTAGTTTTTTTTTGCAAAGGGAATACTGGAACAACAGCTACCGGTAATTAAAAAGGGGAAAACACTTTTAAACAACACAAGCATACATAATGATGATGGTAATGCTACTGTTTTCCTAATTTTTTCTTGATTGTCCTACATTTTATGGTGCCTTGTCCTCCTTTGCAGTAAGGACCTCTGGTCACCCTGAGTAGGGCCAACATAACTATTAGGCAGCCATCTTAGGCAACATTGAGTGGGAGGAAGTATGAGAGCAAAGAATGGTGTATGCATGCGGCCCTCCCTGTGCCCCTTAAATTGGTCTGCTACCCTTAGGTGTAATGGAGGATTCTCTCCCATCAACACCAAAGCCTTATTCAGACATTCAGAAAAGAGATAATATGAGTGCATGAGTACGGAAGCATGCTAGCCCTGGCTCCATCCCACTGTCATACCATATGGCATCATGAAAGCCTCCTCTATATATGAGCTTCTTCACACAATGTCTGGGTATTCAATCAGATGGAAATCCTCCACACACAAAGCAAAGGATCTTAACTTAGACTAAAAACATGGTGTGGAGATATTAAGACCTTCGAAACAAACAGATTTATTTGAGAATGATTTTTTGTGAATTACGCTCCATTTCCTCAGATGCACAGATGTAGTACAATAATTGAACCTCAGGTGTATGTGAAGACTTACACAGTTATGCCAGTGAATTCGAAGTGCTGTAGGCTGCATGCCAGAGGAAGGCAATGACAAACCATCTCTAACTGTTCCTTGCCTAAGAAAGCCCTATGAAATTCATGGGGTGATTTTAAATTGACAGGCAACTCAAAGGAACACATATAAATACATATACCAAAGTTTAGCTAAATGGGAATGCTGCCCTCCTGCAATTCTGTACATGTCTCAAGCAGTAAAATGTTTTTGGTTGACCTTGCTTGCTGGATTTTCAATACTTTCTGTCTTAGAAAACATTGCCCATGGAACTTCTACTTTCAGGCTGAAAACAATTAAAATTGCATTTGAGAAGAAAAGAAATCTCAGTTCTAATTGTAAACCGTAAATAGCCACAACCCACAGATGCCCAGAAAATCTATTTATTGAAAATAATGAAAATATATTCTGTATCAGTTTCTGTTCATCAATGTAAATGTGCAACTCTAAGCACATTTACTTAGAGATGACTCTCACTATACTGAAAACAAACTAAAGCACCCTACCTTTGCATCAATCACACCATTTCCTAAGATTTGTCCAAATCAGCATTTTCCACTAGTTCCTAAGGTTCATCCACTATCAGTACCTCCACAGTCCATATGCAGAAAGCATAAAAATACTTGAGAGAGTACCTTCAAATGAATATTTCAGGAAAAGAATTAACGATTTAGAATTCATTAGTGGTCATTAAGAATATCAGTACTTTTATTAGAACTAACAAAAGGTGTACCACAAGCAGTGATTTCCCCATTTGGCTGTATACTTTATGCAACCCCTTTAACAAAGAAAAAAATAGGGGTATTCCATTTAAAGAATAAAAGCAAATGGCATACAAAGTGAGCCAAAGCCTCCTGTCTTGTGCAAGAATTGGGGTGAGCAAAGGGTTGGTAAAGTGTAGCCTGCAGGAAGACCCAAGGCTGTTTTAGAGGGTCTTGGTCTCCCCAGAAAACCTTAACTATTTACCAAAAAGATAAAATGTTTTTGAGGGTCAGGCCAGTGTACCCTCACTATCCTTGGCAATTGTTCATCCCTAATTTAAACAGTCAATCTGCTGCCTCATCTCTAATTACAACTTAAATTTGCAATCCTACTTAGACTTACTTGTAAATTCCACCACACTTGGTGGAGCCTACTTATCAGAAGACATTAACAGGATTGTTAACAACCCATGACATAGAGTGCCACCCACAAAAATTTATGCTACACTATAGCATTTTAGTCTACCTGATCCCAGGTGGGCAGCACTCCCATTTAATGAAAGTTTAATAGTTCGGGGATTATTCAAAATAAGAACGCTGAAAAAAATGACGCTGAACCAAGCTGTCACAGGGTCCAACAACTAGGGATAGTAATCACAAAGCTCCAGATCTAAGGGACAGCAACTCCCAGTAGACTTTGCCATCATAGCCAAAAATGAGAAATGCTGGAAGCTGTAGTTCAGCAACATTCAACCCTACCTGGAGTATAAGAAATTAAACATGGGGCCTTGTGAAAGTAAAGTATGTACTCTGTCACTGAATTACAGACCTTTTCTAAAAACAAGAATAGACCAGGCATTGCATTTTCTCACTTAATAGACAGAAACTTAATATAACTAATGATTATATGTACACGTATGTGAGAATTTCACTAGCTACAATCCAAATTAGTTTAGGTGTACCCAAAGACCTGGGCAAACTTTTTTTTTTAATTGGACCTTGGGATCTACATGCCATAGCAAAACTACTTTGGAAAGCTCTTCCTATTTCAAAAGTAGCTTACATAACAGCACAAAAGGCTACTCTTTGAGAAACACAACTCCAAACCTTCTGTCAATCTGTCCCAATAATATGGTTATTTATAATCCAGACACTAAAAACACTGTCTAAAATCTAAAATAATAGACTATCCTCTCATGATTGAAGTGCAATGAACACCTAAGCACCACACTGTCCTCTTTGTTTCAGATTTTCTATCTTGTCTTTCAATAGGGGGAAAAATTCTTCAAAATTAGGAATAGGTACTTCACCCTTATCACTGTTGAGTACACTAGCAAACAAACTAAAAAGAACTGTAGTGATTGGATTCTAGAAACAGAATTCTCAAGCACAACTGAAAAGCACAATTGGCAGAAATCTGAAAGTATTTTAAACAGATTCCCAGCTTGCCCTCTGGCGTCCTCAGAGAAAAATGCTAGCGTTCAGCTTAGCTTCTGTGAAAGGCACTGAGCTCTCGAATATTACAGGTTGAGTAGATACTTACACGCACATCCCTTATCCAAAATGCCTGTGACCAGAAGTGTTTGGGATTTTTAAAAACTTTTGGAATATCTGCATAAAGATAATGAGATATCTTGGAGATGGGACCCAAGTCTAAACATGAAAACTATTTATGTTTCACATACATCTAACACACATAGCCTGAAGGTAATCTTATACATAGTACAGTTCTCCCTCCATATTTGCAGGGGTTAGGGGACTGAGAGCCCGCAAATATGGGAAAATTGTGAATAACTCTGCCCCCTAGTTAAAGGGAAGGGTGAGCAGGGGAAGAGGAGCAGGGGTGAGCACTCCTTTTCTTCCTACCCTCCTGTTCCTTTAATTGTCTCCCTGCTCCTTCTCCTTGATCCTTTCCTTAGGCAGCCCAGGGAGAATATTGGGGAAGAAAAGGCAAGAGGTGTCTTGGTCCCTCCAAGACCCTTTACCTCCCCGATCCTTTCCCTGAGCATCCCAAGGAGAGGCTCAGGGAAGAGAAGGCAAGAGGTGTCTTGGCCCCTCCGAGACTCTTCCCCATCCCAATCCTCTCCTTGGACTGCCCAGGGAGAGGATTGGGGAGGAGAAGGCTCTTTGGGGGATGGGGCAACGCGCCTCCTGCCTTCCCTGTCCAATCTCTCTCTGGGCTGCCCAGGGAGAGATTGGGCAAGGAAAGGGAGGAGGAATGCCTGCATTAGTGGCCTTGACCTCACGAATAATCAAAATCGTGAGTCTCGAGGTCGTGAACATTGAGGGCTGACTGTATTTTCAATAATTCTGTGCATGAAACAAAATTTGGGTACACTGAACCATCGGAAAGCAAATGGGTGTCACTATCTCAGCCACCCATGTGGACAATTTTGGGGTATTTTTTTAGTATTTTGGATTTCTATGTAAGGTATCTTGAACCTGTAGTGAAGAAAGCAGTATCTCTGAAATAAGCCTGCATCCATGGTCTACAAGAACAGGCTTCTTTTAACATCTGGTGATCTTGGGATGATATAATAGAGTGTATGAGAATCTAACTGCAGCTTTTTCAGAGGTTCAAAAGCATTCACTACAGGTTCTTTAATAAATCTATATTTGTGGCACCAAAGACATTTTTACAAAATAGAAAACACCTTCCTTTCCTTTCTTGTTAACTTGAGCTGTAAAGATCCTTTGTTTACAATGTTACTGAGAGCCAGTATGATGCACTCCCTAGTGAAATACAAAACTCACACAGTGATTTTGGCCCAGCCACTCCTTCTCAGCCTGATCTATCTTACAAGGTTGTTGTGAAGATAAAGTGGGGAGTAGGGAAAGTATATACACTTCTTTGAGCTCACAAGAGGAAAGATAAGATATAAATGTAATTTAATTAAATAATGCTTTTTTTAAAAAAAAAAAGCATAAATAAAATATATTGCACAGCCATCAAGATAGAAATCTCTATAGCCAAGGTTGGAACAGTGAAAGCAACAGCCACCTGAAAAAGGGATACACCCCAGAACTTCTAACAAGATTACAGTTGCTATTTATATTCAAATACAAACAAAAATCCATCACTGTCCAACCGAAATGCACAATATACTTGTTGCAAGCTTTTAAAGCTCCATGGGCTTCTTCATCAGGCAAGATGCTACAAACCAAACAGGAGAAGAAAAAAACAACAACTAGAGATGCTAGTCAGATGCCTGAATGCTGTTTCTGTCCTTAGTAAAGATGTTGTGCTGGGGAGGATATTCTTTTGCAGGCAGGCTCCTCCTCATTCTGGCCATGCGGCAATAAGGAGATTTTGGAATGGAGACATATTGGATTGCAAAAGAGGGGTCCCTGTTGAGATGCAAATGGACTTTAAATTCCCTGGACTTTGAAAATCTACCTACACTGGTGCCTCGGGATACGAAATGACTGGGTTACGAAATTTCCGGGATACAAAAAAGTTGGATTGGAAAAAACTGTTTCGGGTTACGAAATATTTTTCGGGTTACGAAATTCATTTCGGCACGAAATTCAAACGATGCAAAGTGCAGCTATAGGCTTTCCAGGGCTAACGGAAAGCTAAGGGGGCTGAGTTAGGGGTTAGCTTTGGCGCGAATTTTGAATTTCGTTAGCAGCAGTGATTGGCTTGAGAAATCAAGCTGATCATCTGGATTGGCTAACGAAATTGGGGGGGGTGGCTTTGCTTCAGAAACAAAAGCCAGCTTCCATTGATCTGCCCCCTTTGTCTGGCCTTGTGGACTGTTGAGGAAGAGTTTCTTCTGAGCTCTAACTCGTGGTTCCAGTGGAGGCTTGGACTTTTTCTGGATTTCTGCCTTTGGACTTGTTCTGGCTTTCTGCCTTTAGACTGTACAGTACACTTCGGATCAAGACCTGCCATCAGGAATTTCTCTACAGGTAGGTGGATGGATTTTTACCTTCTTCTTGTGGGGTGGGACAGTGTGACCATGCTTTTGCTGTGGGATGGTGGTTTGCTTTCTTCATGGCTGTGCTGTTTTCAAAGTGTGGCTTTGAGTTTTAAAAGTTTGCCCATGGTCCCATGTGGGCCAGAGAGTCTCACCATAGGGTTGCATTTTCAGATTGGGCAATTCTGGGCTTCAGGTGCTGGTTTGCTTTCTTCATGGCTGTGCTGTTTTCAAAGTGTGGCTTTGAGTTTTAAAAGTTTGCCCATGGTCCCATGTGGGCCAGAGAGTCTCACCATAGGGTTGCATTTTCAGATTGGG
>NC_056522.1:270514010-270532091 GCF_019175285.1 Sceloporus undulatus
GGGTTTTGGCCTATGGGTTAGGGTTCTGGTGTGCTTGGCTCATGGCTGTGATGATTTGAAAGTGTGGGCATCGATTTTTGCAAGTTTGGCCTTGATTTGATGTGGGCCAGACAGTGTGACCTTGGGGTTGCATTTTCAGATTTTGGGTTTCTGGCCTTTGGGTTTGTGTTCTTGGGTGCTTTGGTCATGGCTGTGATGATTTGAGAGTGTGGGGTGTGAGTTTTGCAAGTTTGGGCCAGAGAGTGTGACCATGGGGGTGGGGGTGGTTTCCAATTGTGGCTTTTGCTCAGTGCCTGTGCCTTTTGTCCTTTTTAGGCTTGAGCTATGGCTCCCAAGAAAGCCACAGATAAAAGCGGCGGTGAGAAAAAGAAGAGGGCTCCCTTGTCCTTGGAGGACAAGAAGGAAATCATCGCCAAGCATGAGAGGGGCGTGCGCTTGGTGGACATTGCCAAGGAGTATGGAAGAAACCCTTCGACAATTGGCACTGTCCTCAAGCAGAAGGAGGCCATCAGAGCTGTTGTGGCTCCTGCGAAAGGCGTGACAACGATTGCCAAGCAGAGGACACCAAAGCACGAGGAGATGGAGCGCCTGCTGCTCCTCTGGATTAAAGAAAAGGAGCGAGCCGGGGACACTGTGACCACCTCGGTCATCTGTGAGAAGGCCACCACCATTTTCGAAGACCTGGCCAGCAAGGAGGCAGGCGAAGGAACTTCTTCCCAGGAGGAGTCAGCCACCCCGGAATTCAAAGTATCACGTGGCTGGTTTGAAAGGTTCAAGAGGAGGACCGGGATCCACTCTGTCGTCCGTCACGGCGAGGCGTCCAGCGCAGACCACCAGGCCGCCGAAGCATTTGTCATCGAGTTCAAGGCCATGGTGGAGGAGGAAGGCTACGTCCCGCAGCAAGTGTTCAATTGCGACGAGACGGGCCTCTTCTGGAAGAAGATGCCTCGCCGCACCTACATCACCCAGGAGGAGAGGAGATTGCCAGGCCACAAGCCTATGAAGGACCGCTTCACACTTGCGTTGTGTGCGAATGCCAGCGGGGACTGTAAGGTCAAGCCCCTGTTGGTCTACCACTCTGAAAATCCAAGGGCCTTCAAGGCACACAACATTCAAAAGGACAGGTTGCCAGTGATGTGGCGTTCCAATGGCCGCGCATGGGTCACACGCCTCCTTTTCGTGGAGTGGATCAACAGTGTCTTCGCCCCGACTGTGAAGCGGTACCTGGAGGAAGAGGATTTGCCCTTGAAGTGCCTCCTCCTCTTGGACAATGCTCCTGCGCACCCGCCTGGCCTGGAAAAGGACATCCTTGCAGAGTTCTCCTTCATCAAGGTCCAGTTTCTGCCACCCAACACAACCTCCCTCTTGCAACCCATGGACCAGCAGGTCATTGCCAACTTCAAGAAGATCTACACCAAGCACCTCTTCAAGCGGTGTTTTGATGTCACGGAGAGCACACAGCTGACCCTTCGAGAGTTCTGGAAGCAGCATTTTGATATCGTCGTGTGCTTGAAGATGGTGGACTTGGCCTGGCAGGAGATCACCAGGCGCAACCTGATTGCTGCGTGGAGGAAGCTGTGGCCTGATGCTTCTTCCTTGGAAGGGTCACAGACCGAGGGTGCTGAGCCAGGTGAAGAAGAAGAGGTGGCTGAGATTGTCTCCATCGCAAGGTCCCTGGGACTTGACGTGGACAACGAGGACGTGGAGGAACTCATCGAGGAGCACAGCGAGGACCTGACAACAGAGGACCTGAAGGCCTTGGCGGCCATGCAACACTCAGCCGTGGATGAGGACGTGCTCCATTTCGACAGGGGCCAGCAGGAGGAGGCTGCGGGGGCATTTTTGCCAACGGCAGAAATTAAAGACATTTTGCGGCAATTCCACAATGTGTCTTCTTATGTTGAGAAGCACCACCCTGAGAAGGTGCTCACCAGCCATGCCATTGCACATTTTGATAATGTCTGCCTTAGCCATTTTAAGAACCTGCTTAAGGCCCGGCAAAAGCAGACATCCTTGAACCAGTTCTTCACAAAAGAGGGAGAACCGTCATCCAAAGAAGGCAAAAGGTGACCCTTAAAAAAAAGGTGACCCTTAAAAAAAACACCAAATTTAAAAAAAAAATGTTGTTAAAATGGTTAACTTTGTTAAATTGGTTGCATTGGCTAAATTGGCTGAATTGGTTAAATTGGTTGAATTGGCTGAATTGGTTAAATTGGCTAAATTGGTTAAATTGGCTAAATTGGTTGAATTGGTTTAAATTTGGCTTTTTTGGCTGCCCCTCTCCTCCTCCTCCTCCTCCTGCCTCACTCTGAGATGCCAGCCAGGACCAGCAAAGATAAGTCAAAAACATTTTTTTTCTTTATCCTTTAGAAACTTTAGAATGGACCTGCAAGTCATTGTTAAGCTCTTTAGTGCCTCAGGCAACTTGTATTGTAGGGTACTTAGCTTAATAGGCCTCTATTGTACCTTTGTTTTGACTTGCAGGTTCAGTCTGAGGTCATGGAACGCATTAGTTATTTTCAATGGAAAATGTGTTTCGGGTTACGAAATTTTCGGGTTACGAAAGGAATAGCGGAACGAATTAATTTCGTAACCCAAGGTAGCAGTGTATTGTGCATGGCCAGGAGGAGGACTCTGCCTGGAAAAGATATCTTCCCCAGCATAACATCTGCCTTAAAGGCAGTTGACCTGACTTGAGCCAGTCATTCTCTTCCTTTCTCACTTACCCCACCCAACCTCTAAGGCTTGCTATAAAGAAAAACAGGGGAAGGGACAATCTTGTACACTACCTTATGCTCCTTGAAGAAGGGATGGGGTAAAAAGGTAATAAATAAATAAATAGGAAAAAATTTAATACAAAAGGAATGGAGGCTGACTGTTCATTGCAATAGTACAGAAACCAATTGCCATCAAATGTAGGCAAGAAAAATAACAGTACATTGGGCCCTTGGTATGTGCTGGGGTTTGGTTCCAGGATCGAACCTCCCCTTCCCATGAATACCAAAATTTGTGGATGCCAAAATTCCTACAATGGCATAGTAAAATGGTGTCCCCTAGATAAAATTTTTCTTGTTGTTGAATGCTTTCAAGCCATGGATGGTTGAATTCATGGATGCAGAAGCCATGGATACAGAGGACTGATGGTAATATAATAGCCCTTGTCAAGTGCTTTTTTTAAAAAAAAAAAATCAAACTTAGAAATCTAGGCCATTAACTTCCTGTCATTACTCACTTGTTTGGAGTTTACAGGAGTCACGTTTCTCATTGCTGCCATCATAGATTGCTTCTATGTGCCTGTACCAACGAACCACATGGAAATGCTGGTCTATAGGCGGGCCTGTAAGCTGTCTGAAAGCTTCCACATCTGCATGTGAAAATGTGAACCCCTGGATATAACTACGAGTGCTGAGGTACTCATTCAGAGCCTTCAGTCTGGCTTCCTCTTCGCTAATGCTCAGAATGCAACTGTAGTCAGAAGCTGCAAAGACAGAGGCAGATGAAAAGCAGTCAGATCCCTTTGTTTAAAAGCACCCAGAAGCAAAGTATCCCATAGTTCAGATTTGGAGGGGAGATAGACATGTTAAGGGCTTTATAGTAGGGCAGCAGCAGCTTTGCTAGAAGGCCCTAGAGATGTGGAAAGCCAGGACAAAGACAAGAAAATGTTTGTGGGGAGGACTGCTTCACCCTAGTTTGGGAGAAAGATAAGAAATGGGGGAGAAGTGTCCTGCTTTTCACAATTTCTTCTTACTTCTAACCTTCCCCAGTATGGTGCCCTTCAAATATGCTGGACTACAACTACCACTGGTCATAATGGTAGGATATGATCAGAGCTGTAGCTCAAGATATGCTGAAGGCACTGGATTAGAAAAGGCTGGCTTAGACTATACTGCAATTAGCGTACATTAGGGTTTATCAACCAGAGTTCCCTGGAACCCTCGAGTTATGTGAGAGATTGCTAGGGTTCCATGAGATACTGTGACTAAAACATTTTTTTTAAAAAAAGAGTTGTAATAATAATTTTTATGCAGTGTTCCCTGAGACCTGAACATTATTTCAAGCGTTCCTCCAGGGGAAAAAGGTTGAGAAAGGCTAGTCTAGAAACAAAAGTGATACAAGAAGAAAAAGAAAAGCACTGCATCCCAGGGGAACTCCACCCCCCCCCCCGGCAGAAAACATGGAAAAAGATGGACATTTTCTGTTTTCTAAAGAGTTGCTAGCCACATTGCCTGTGAGGAACCCCTAGACAACTAAGCCAGGAAATATGGGGGGGGGGGGGAAACATACTATTTCTGACTTTTAGAGAGCACAGGTTTTTATGAGTAAATACACTGGTAATTTTGCAAAGTTATGGGTATTGTTGTTAATACTGATCTGTTTCTAAATATATTATAAAGACATAAACTCAGATTTTGTATCACTATTCTAAAGTTGGATGGTGAAATCTGGATTTTGTAAACCAGGAGACCTTCAGATGTCAATGAACTACTACTCCCACTATGCCTCACCCCTGGTCAGGCAGGCTAAAACTGAACTGAATTAATTTTGATGGTCATGTGTATTCCAGTCTCATTACAAACAAAGACAAGAGAACACATGGCCATCAAAATTAATTCAGGTCTGTCCTAGCCTGCCTGAATTATAAGCAAAGAAAAGATCAAAATAAAGTTCATTACAAAACAACCGCAGCCCTGAATGATTATTTCTGTCTTATTACAGTACGCAACGTAACAGTCACACAATTACACTATTTGGTGAAGTTTATTTCTCAAAAATACAGTGCTTAGCTTAGAAGTTGCCATGCTAGCATCTGCTTACATATCAGACTAGGTACTTCAAAACTCATCTTCTTCCCATGCCTGCACCCAGTTCCCAGTAACAGCAAACCAGTTGTACAGCTACAAACCTTTAAGTGACCGAAATTAATCTGGGTTCTATTTTTGTCTTGGCAGAAATGAAAAAATACCTTTTGGTATGATAATTCTTATTTTAAGCCCTAAGATGAAATGTTTTAAATGTAAAGCATGATACTCAGTATTTTAAATACAAGGTCTCAATGATTCACATATTTGAAAATAAAGAAGAAACTAGTCCTATATCTACCAAAAATATACAGCATTTAAATCATACAATGGTTATAGGTAGCATTTGGGCAATGAAGCTAATCAATACACAGTAATCAATATCCACTGGGATTTAGTTCCAGGAACCCATGGCTGCTCAAGTCCCATTACATACAGTGGCATAATAAAATAGTGGCCCTTATATAAAATGGCAAAAACCAAGCTTTTATTTTTTGGAATTATTTGTTGCTGAATATTTTCAAGCTGTAGATGGTTGAATTCATGGATGGTCAGGGCTGACGGTATAGTTGGCAAAACAATGCAGTTATATAACACACCCACAATTTATATAGTGTTCAAACTAGCCCGGCAGAGAATAGAAATATGGTAGTTAAAATGATCAAGCAGAAGTCAATGACAGTGGGCAGAATAGTAGTGTAGAAGATACCATGGCAAAAACACAATATGTTTATTGCAGCACTGAAACAGAGAAGTGAATAAAGCTAATGGAAACAATTGTTTTCCTGTCTGAAGTGCCAATGAGATTAGCCTCCATTTCTATGTGTTCCCTCCTTAAAGATTCTGTATTAAGCAAGAAGACAGATCATTGCTTGTTTAGGTCTGCAAGCTCCTCTCCAGAGTCACAGGAACTACAAATTTAACCTAATAGAAACCAGAAAATACTGGCATTACAATCAAAGCGTAAAGGCCACACCTAATTAAAAGAAATTAGGGTAGAGCAGAGGCAGAGCTGGGTTTGCACTACAGCTCCCAGAATCTCCTGGCCAACCAGATAAAATGAGTGCAGGTCTTAAGAGGAGCCCACATTTATGAGGATCTTGGCAGAGGGCATGGGACTGCATCCACACCCCAATCCTCTACAGAGCTTAGCTCTTGTCAGTGAATGGTTGCACAGGATTTACAAGAGGTGGGCAATAGGGGCAAGCTTTTCCTCCCCACCCCACACCCCAGTGGTTGACACCCACCTTTTTGAGTCACAAATGCAACCTGGGAACACTTGGAATTCTACTACTGGTTTGTACTTCCTTTCTTTTTAGCTGATATTCAGTCATTTGGGAAAAGTTTGTGGTGGGGAGGTATTAGAGGAGTAATGAAGATTGTGGAAAGGGAAAAAGCTGGACTTCACAGTGTTCTATGGTGTTTGAGGCCATATTGGATGATGTGTGTGCATGTATATTGCCTGAAAAAATAATCTGGGGCATTCAGGGGGTTTGAGGGTAGAAATGCGGAGTTGGAGGATGCATACAATCTGTACTTTCCCAAAATCTGTCTGAAGAGCGTCTGTATAATCTGTTCAACAAACATTTAACCTTGTATCTTGTAGTCACCAATGAAAATTGTTAAGTTTAAGAAATAATATTATAGTTATTCTTAGATACAGTAGCAAGCCACAGAACAGGATTCTGCGGGTTTCTAGGTGATCCACAGGTTATATGTCAGATAATGTTTATCTCCAAAACATTTCCTAAGGACATCTACCCTGTTTGTAACCATAACCAGTTCAAACAGTTTTAATTTGAAGATCTTAAAAGCATGGTGATATTATCCACACTGACACATATTTGAGGTTTGCAGTAAAGCTGCTAATTTACTCTGGCTACCTATCACTTGCTAAATATTTAGCAAACTAGCCAAGCTGCTACTGCTCCACTATTACTGTTTGGATTATTCCTCAAATACATACTTGGAGAGAAAATTATACTGATAAAAAGTGACTAGTATATATTAAGTCCATTAAGAGCAGGCATGGATCAAGGACTGTATGTGACTCAACAGGAAGAGTCTAGTCCATAATTTCATCTTTTAAGGCCTAGGAATCATAATAATAATTAATAATAATAATTTGTTTTATTTATATACCACTATTCCAAAGATCATAGCGGTGAACAGCAAGTAAGCTAATTAGCAAGTAAGCTAATTTGCCCCCAACAGTCTGGGTACTCATTTTAGTGACCTCGGAAGGATGCAAGCCTGAGTCGAGCTTGGGCCCTTTTGCTGGTCTTGAACTCGCAACCTTGTGGTTTTGAGTGAATGGCTGCAGTACAGGCATTTAACCACTGCGCCACCAGGGCTCCATTACCCCAACCTGTAATGAGTCCCACAGTTAATTCTATGCCATAGATGTCTTTTCTTCTTCACTGTCTGAGGTGGCCAGATATAAAAGGACAAGACAGCAGTTTTAATAGTTACACCAAAGAGTGAACTTCAACAAGTGTAGCATTTTTCACTCTTCTACAGAAGTATTAAGTTTCTAGATACCTTTTCTCTCTGGGGTACATCTACACTGTAGAAATAATGCAATTTGGCACCACTTTAACTTCTATGACTCCATCCTATAGAATCCTGGGATTCATAGTTTTGTGAGGTGCCAACACTCTCTGGTCAAGAAGGTAAAAGATCTTGTAAAAAGACAAATCCCAGGATTCCATAGACAGGAGCTGAGCACTTAAAGTGATGCCAAACTGCATTATTTCTACAGTTTAGATGTGTCCTCAGACAATCTAACAAAAAAAGGAAACAAACAAAGCCATGAAACTATGCTTCATTTTGCCACTGTTTCACATTATATGATATATAATGTATGATTACAATAACTCTCATCCAAGTAAAAACACTCTGAACATCACAAACAATATTTAGTACTTTACTGAAAATGAAGAAATAATTCAGTACCAGACAGAAACATTCAAGTAACCTGAACATACTGGATCTATCGTGACAATACCACTGAGCCTAAAATGAATGACTAGCACCAACCTAGAAAACAGTTCCTGAAATGCAATCAGCAACTAAGGCCCAAAACAGATGGGGAAAAAGGTGGCTTCTGCGTGGTCTGAGGGCGTGGCAATTAGATGACGCCCCCCTCCCCCAAACTTCATGGAAGCCATGGTGGCCCAAACCCAGCCACATAAGGAGAGGATTTTATCTGCTTCTTGCCACGGCCCGTTCAGGACTACAGCAGCAGCCGGCCTTGGGACCATAGCATCTGGTCACCACAGTCCTGCAGCGATCGGAACAGGAGCAGCCTCTGGTCGCTTCTTTTGCCCCATTTACTTGAGGCAGAAGATATTGAAAAAACTGATTTCAGAACTGTCAAATCCTTTTGTATCTGACTCGGCTCTAGCAGTATGTAGCAGCTTCACTTGAAAAACAAAAGGAGTCCCACCCCATGATGTGTGTTTCCAAAAAAAAGTAGAATTGGAAAATTTTCCAGAAAATCAAGTAAGTAATGTAACTTGACTTAGCACGCTTGAGATTAAATGAAACACATTCAAAACTTTATGTGCAAATTACATTACTGAGATACTTGTAGTAATGTATTGAAAATAGCATTTACAGTTCCTCCCTTATATTTAACAAAAAACAGCTTAACTTGAAAGAATACTTTTTAAGGACACTTACCAAAAGAGAGCTGTTCCTGAAATCTCTCTTTTGCTGAGAGATAAGTTTCTTTTGCTGAGGCATAACTGTAATATCTTCACTTCACTCATTCTGGACTACTTATCAGTTCCATTGCAAGTTGAGAAAAATTTGATTCAATACAACTATTTGAACATTCTGTTTCACTAAACGATGGATGTGAAAGGATGGGTGAGAAAGGATGCGTGTGCAGGGTTTGATATTTTTTAACTCTATTGTAATTTGATGTATTTTATTGTTGTAAACCGCCCGGATTCTTCGTGATTGGGCAGGCTAGAAATAAATCTTTATTATTATTTATTATATGTGTGTATATGTGCCTGAAATTTTTTTCTGAAATTTTTTCCATTCCACACTTTTTATTCCATTCTGCTTCCAATACAGAGGCAAAACACAGCACAAGGCAAGTAGGACTCCTTCCTACAAATAAGGAAAGTCAGGAGATTTGGTGCCTAATGATCAGAAATTATTTACAACAAGCAAATCAGAAAGAGCCATTTTCAGGAGAAAAACATATAAAACCAGAGTACAACGTTCTTCAGCCAAGGAACAAATGTGGTGCCTGATGAGGAAGGGACAGGAGTTGAACATAAATACAGATGTCAGAGAAATTACATCAGTATCCAAGACACTGATTCTGATGTTTCCATTAGAATCATAGAGTTTGAAGAGACCACAAGAGCCATCCGGTCCAACCCACTGCCATGCAGGAACCCACAATCAAAGCACCCTTGACAGATGGCCATCCAGACTGTTTAAAAACCTCCACTACTCTCTGAAGGAGTGTGTTCCACTGTAGAACAGTCCTTACTGTCAGGAGGTTCCTCCTAATGTTTAGCTGGAATCTCTTTTCCTGAAGTTTGCATCCATTGTTCTGTGTCCTATTCTCTGCAGCTGCAGAAAACAAGCTTGCTCCATCCTCAATATGACACCTCTTCAAATATTTAAACACAGCTATCATATCACCTCTTAAAATATTACCATTGTTTTACTTTTAATTGTTATTGGATATTGCTCAGTGAATTTTACTAGGAAGCAGTCCAGAACTTTTTTAAAAAACTTGGACATGGCACAAATTCTCTAGCTAATCTGCCTTACAGGCTTGTTGTAAGGCTAAAAGCAGGATGACTACGAGTATATCCAGCTCTTGAAGGAGGAGCAGGATGCAAACATGATAACTATTATTATCGTGTATCACTCATAGCAGTTCTTCCCTCAGGACAGCCACCTCAAACAACCGTGACCCAAGGTACCAGGGTTGTAGTTCTCTGTTCATCATCCAGCAGGAGACAAGCTTTTGCATACATGCTCTGGAATGCAAAAATGACTGCCCTTTTAAATTAATCATTTGTCATAGTTGCAAGACATAATTACATGTTTAAATTGAAATTAAGAAGCAGTTTTAAGAGCATCAATTATACATGTCAAGTTTTTTAAAACTTCTGCTATTGGACAAGGATAAAGCACCAGTAAATGTTTTAAAGAAAATGTTCATTATACATATGGCTTGAACATTATTTTAGATTCTTATGCACCAGCACTCAACATTTGCAGCCTATTCTCAGGCACGTTTATTCTGAAACAAATCCAACTATGTCAAAGTCTCTTATTTCAAGAGTCTGAATAGCTCCAAGTGACTATTTACTGCTCAACAATGGTTATAACCCCTCATTGTTTTATGTACTAATTGTTCAAACAGCAGTTAGACATTTCCTTTTTCATGTGTAACAAGATATTTCCAGCTGCTGCAAATGGAGAAAACAGCACCATGAAGAAAAAGAGACACATGAAGCATGAGATGAATACAAGAGCCGTGACTATCCATATCAACATGCGCAGACAGCCACTTGGAAAGAACAGCAGCTGCCTGCTTTGGATGTTGTGGATCTGTAAGAACACTTCTTTGCAGAATATATGAGGTGCTTCTTTCCTAGCATACCTGAAACTCAGACACTAAAGATTCCTGACCAACATTTTATTATCTTTCTTTCTTTCTTTCTTTCCTTCTTTCTTTCTTTCTCCCCCCCCCCCCCCCCCCCGGCAGGGGCCACGCTAATCTTCTCTGTATTGTTCCAATTTTAGTATATGTGCTGCCGAAGCGAGCACAGCCAGAACAAAATTTTAACGTGTGCTCATGCTTTACAGCAGAGGAACTATGCTACAACAAAACAGAATGAAAAGGCTCTTACACCTGCATAGTGTACTGTTTTGCATGCCATGCCTGGCAGGGTATTCACATGATATTGTAACTGTTTGTAAGGACATATCACAGGTTGGTCTGAAGACCATTCCTATTTTTAAAATAATTCAGTTCTGCCCTCCCTCCATCTTTTAAAATACCACGCTCTGGCTTAAGTGGAAAGATGAAGAGACAGTGTGCTTTACTGTTGAGATTACTGGACTGCAACTTGGAGGATCCAGATACAAATCCCCAATGAGTCGTGGAACCTAACAGTTGATCTTGGACCGATCTCATTCTCTCTGCCTCACTTACTTGACAACTCATTGGGGAAAAAGGCAGGGCACAAATGCAACAACTTAAAAAATAAAAAAATTGAATGAACCCACCAAGGGAGCAGAGCAAACCAAGTATCATTAGATAAAAAAGGTCGACTCAATTACAAAGTTATCATGACCTGATTTTTATGAACTGCCATGACATTAAAAAACAAACAAAACTAAGCCTGCAATTCTCAAAATAGAAATAGCAGGGAGGAATTTTCCTGACCATCTATGTGGAAGTAAACAATTGAGTCCACTAGCAGCTCTGGTTATAAGAGGCCGCCTGGTGACCTGAACATAACCACATCATAGCACTGGGAACACTTTGGGACAGGGCTGGGTTAATTGCAACAGCAGCCTGTTGTTACAACACAACAGTGTTTTACTTGAACAACAACACTTTGGGCTCTGTCCAAATATACTCTCAAGGCTTTCAAATACTAATACCTATCCAATGCAGATGACAGCTTAGGGTTCTTTATTTCATAAGATCTTTTTTGCAGGTCTGAGTTTAGGTTAACATAATAATAATAACATTCAGTAACCACTCTTGCATGAAACGATCATGAGAGACATAAGGTTACTTGACAAAATTCAGAAGACTGAGTTATCATTCAATCTCCTTTTAAAAGCATTACGTTGGTGTAGTAAATGACCAACCAAACCCTCAATTCAGCATATAATGAAGCACCTGCCTAATCAAGTGAGCAAGCTCCACTCACACACAAATTCACAACTCCACATCCAAACTGGGCTTAACAGTATTTCCCTTAACGCTTTTGCTGAAGACAAAACGATATCAACAAATTCATCAGGCTCTGATAGCTTTTTCTAATTTATGTGTACAGTGTTGAACAGTCATTATTACTATGATCATCACATGAAGCCGAATTAGAACGCTATGTTAAATTCTGGCCGTCCCATCTCAAAAAGACTGGGAAAGGGTTTTTGTTTTTAATGATCTGAAAGTATCAGAGGGTAAAGGCACAGTTTCCTATGAAGACAGACTGAAACATTTACAGACTTTAATACAAAAAGACCTTGTAGAGACTGAAAGAAGTCTGTATCCTAAGCTTTCTAAGGCTCCGTCTGCTTCATCAGATGCTTCATCCAGATGTAGAGATGGCTGTGTTTGAATTGGTGACTAAGTGCATCAAAAAGCTCAAGTGAGATGACAGGACAGAGCCTGCAAAATTACAAACAGTATGTCTCTAAATTCTCAGATTTGTGAATCTTCGTGTATGTCTTCACTTCTATAACATATACTGTATACCATACTATTATAACCCCTCTGGAGACCAGGGTCCGATTTCTGTCCGGCTGTGAAACTACCTGCACAAGTCCCATGCTCTCAGCCTCAGGGAAGCCAGTGGCAAACCTGCTCTGAACAGATCTCGCAAAGAAAACCCCAAGGCATGGTCCCCTTAGGGTTGCCCTAAGTCAGAAATGACTTGAAGGCACACAACACACAACACACACAACAAGGCACAATGGTAGCGTTCAGCCAAATAATACTGACCACCAGTAAATTCAGGGCAGACCACTATGTTCTCTGGGATTCACTGCAAATAAAGGGGGGACGTCTAGGGGCTTTAAAATCAAGGCGCCTTTATGGTATCCTATTCTCACAGGCTTTAACTCTCTCTCTGGCTCTTTGCTATGGAATTCTGGGAGTTCTGGGCCCCACAACAAACTCCAACTCCCAGAATTCCATAGCAAAGAGCCAGAGAGAGAGTTAAAGCGGTGCCAAACCGAGTCATCTCTCCATCCTCGTTCTATCGGAGGCCCCTTCTTCACCCTCCCAGGCTCACCGGCCGCGGCCATCCCGCTCCTTCCTCCTGGCAGGCGCCGATCTGCCTTCCTAGCTCTCTCACCGGCTGATGCAACCAACGCCGTGGTCCGGAAGCCCGGCTGCGCCTCTCTACGTCACTTCCGGCGCGGAGGATAACAACGAGGCAACTCCTGGCAGCGTCGCGTCACGTGACCCCCTTCCTCCTCCTCCCTCAGAAGAACGTTCCTTTTGGGCCTTGGCCCTGGGACAAAATGGCCGCCGCTGTCGCTTAGAGACAGCCGCCCTGCCCCCTCATTATGGAGCCCTTTCAGGGCCCTCTCTAAAAGCCTGGGCTGGGAATCTGACCCTCCAGAAGCGCATCAATGCTCCTTTTTCTCTGCCTCACAATCAGGAGCCTGTGGCTTCAGTTGCTTGCAGCTTCACAAAAGGATGGGAAGCAACTTGGGTCTCAGGGGGAGCCTCTCTTTCTGTCTTGCTGTAGTTGTTGTTAGCTGCCCTTATGAGACCCTTCCAAGACTCCTTGGCCTCCGCTGCTGTGCTCAGGCCCTGCAGCCCCATGGCTTCATCCCCCTGATGGAGTCCATCTTGCATGCACCCTTCCCACTCTTTCTTCTAGTGCCACTCTGCTCTGCCTTCGTACTGCACTTAGGGCAGGAAAATGAAATGCACTTATATAGGATGGGAGACACTTGGCTGAACAAGACAACAGGCAAAAAGGATCTAGGAGTCCAAGTAGATCACAAGTTGAATATGAGGCAACAGTGCGATGCGGCAGCTAACAAGGCCAATGTGATTTTAGGCTGCATCAATAGAAGTATAGTGTCTAGATCAAGGGAAGTAATAGTGCCACTCTATTCTGCTTTGGTCAGGCCCCACCTGGAATACTGTGTCCAGTTCTGGGCACCACGATTTAAAAAGGATGTTAAAGGAGGGTGACAAAATGGTGAAGGGTCTGGAAACCATGCCCTATGAGGAAAGACTTAGGGAGTTGGGGATGTTTAGTCTGGAGAAGAGAAGGTTACTAGATGACATTCTGTTTAAATACTTGAAGGGATGTCATATTGAGGAGGGAGCAAGCTTGTTTTCTGCTGCTCCAGAGAACAGGACCCAGAGCAATGGATGCAAGCTTCAGGAAAAGAGATTCCACCTCAACATTAGGAGGAATTTCCTGACAGTAAGGGCTGTTCAACAGTGGAACACACTCCCTTGGACTGTAGTGGAGTCTCCTTCCTTGAAGGTCTTTAAGCAGAGGCTGGATGGCCATTTGTTGGGGATGCTTTGATTGAGAGTTCCTGCATGGCAGGGGGTTGGACTGGATGGTCCTTGTGGTCTCTTCCAATTTTATGATTCTATGATTCTACCCTCTACCTTTCCTAGCATTATTGTTTTCTCTAGTGATCCATGCCTTCTCATTATGTGGCCAAAGTACAGTCCACAGAACCTGAACAGGTCAGTGGAGGAGAGGGAATCTTGGAGAAGTCTCATCCACAAGCTCCCATGAGTTTGTCTCAACTCAACTCAAGGGCAGTTAAGAACAAGATGTTGTAAATGCAGTGCTTCAGATCAGCTAGCATATTGTGAGTGACCAAGCTGATAAAGGATAGCAGGTATCTGTGGCACAACTGGAGAACAAGAGGCCTCCAGTTGAAGGAGTCACACCTTCACTTGTGCCATCTTGTGCTGGGTTGTTTTGTTGCTGTGAAATACACTGTCTCCAAATGTGTTGTAGTTTCCTTTTTGGAGGTTTTTAAAGAGAGGGTAGATGGCCATAGGTTGGGAGTGCTTTGTGTCTTCCTGCATGGTGGGGATTGGACTGGATAGCCCTTATTATGGCCTCTTCCAACTGTGTCATTCTATGATTCCACTATCAACCATAGTTGCACAGACTATTCAGATATTTGGAATACTCATTGAAAAGTAGAACAAATAAGGAGAACATATGTTCAGTCTTTTAAAGGCAGTCCTTATGCCATCAGATTTCTCCTCCTTACCCTTAGGATTGGAGAAGAGAGTCTAGGTACTGAAATCTGGAGAGCCTTATCCAGACTTGCCCATTCTAAATGTTGGATGTTTATTTATTGCCTGTCCTATATGTACAGCTCTACACTACATGATTATGGGAGTGAACCTTTCCATTTTGATCCTGACAACCACCTTGCAAAACGAGAGGGCACAACAATGTCAAAATCACCCAGTGACCTTCATAGATGAGTGGAGATTTGGAACTGAGACTCCTAATGTTATCCAACACTGACAATGTATCATGCTGGCTCTCATTTATTAATTATTGTGAGATTAAACATTACTTTTTTAAAAAAGGAGGGGACGGTCAATTTTCCAACACATCAGTTTCAGAAACTAGTGAGCAATAGGCTCTTGCAGAATAAATGGATGTAGCATACATATAGGCTGCAAAGAGCACATAGCATACATACCACATACATCAATAGGTAATAGCAAGGAGAGGTCTTGTCATTTCAGCAGTGGTATTTGGTCCAGGAACAAAGGTGCTCTTTGTATCTAAGGTTATCTATTTTTTCATCCAGGAACTTCCAAAAAGTCAGAGCCTCATTGCCATGGAGCCTGCCCTTTAGACTCGTACAAACTGAATGGGGCAGGAACCCAGAAGTTAATGTCCTCCTTCCAAGAGGAAGCTCTTTCTGTATTACCCCAGTGGATGCCTTAAAATTACATTGATAATTCCATCCAAAGACTAGGGCTGAGCAGATGAGCCAGGAAAGCACAGGCCGAGCCCACTTTCCTGGCCCAGAGCACAATCCAGATAAGTTCCTGGGCTGGCATGGGGACAGGTGGATGTTGCATGCACACCTGTCTCCGTGCCATGGATCCAGTACTGCTGCATGCCCCTTACCTCCATCTGTCATTGCTGCATGTGAACAGACCGCCACCATTGGGTCTGATGTAGAAAATGGGGTGCCTGGCTACAATCACATAGCCAGGCACCCCCTTTCTGCAGCAGACGCAGTGATGAGAGTCTACTCTTGTTCAGCAATGATGAACGGAGATAAGGGATGTGCAGAGCCATCTGTTTAGCCAGGGTTTGCTGCTGAGTTTTTTGGAAAGTCCACAGCAAATGGCGGGGTCAGTTTGACCTGTGTGAAGGCCTTTAGATCCAAGATTGGGCCAGATCCACAAAATCTGCATGTGGTCTGGCAGGATTGGACCTGATCCTCCCCCTGGGGTTCTGGCTGAACAAGATGACATGAAGCCAGGGGGAACCTGAGCCTTTCGGCCTGGGTGGACAACCCCTATGAGAATTTGTTGCAAACCTGTGATTTAAACTTGCCTGACTCATGACCCCACTGGATAGTCTTAAGGTAAGTCCCTCTGATTATCAGCCCCCATCCCATTAGAAATACTGAGAAAGTTGTGACTCACGTTGAAGGGATGTAGTTAAGGATGACTAAGACAACGGATGGTAAGTTTCTGTACATGTAGACTTACTAAATAGCAATTTTTTTCCCCTCCCTGTCAAATTGACTTTCTTCTCTCTGTGTGCACACATGTGCCTGTTACCTGTCAACAAATAGTGTCCCCATGAATTACATACAGTTTTCTTAGACAAGGAATACTCAGATATGTTTTTGCCAGTTCTTTCTCTGAAATGTTGCCTGCAGCATTGTCTCCCATCCAAGTATTAACCAGGGCTGACCCTGCTTAGCTTCTGGGATGACATGGGATCTAGTACCTTTAGGTTATTTATTTATACATCCCCTTGTATGTTCTCCCATGTATTGACATGACTAAGAAACATTAACATGAAATGTATTTTTTATTTTAAAATATTTACGAATTATAAAAAGAAGTTATAAAAAAAATCCAGACAACATGATTCCAGGATTTCATTTGAAAAATTCAGAATTTAACAACTAATGCCCCAATCCATAACCTTCTGCAACCAGAGTAGTCAACGCAGAGACCGAACCTTCCTAGCAATAAGGTTCTGGACACCTTCACATAAGAGATTGTAGTCGCAGAAAGATGACTTGGGCTTCTGTTTCCAAGTAAGAACTATTATGGCTACTTTCAGCCTGCTGAATGTTAATAAAAACACCTTGCAGTTCATGTAATAGCCAACCGCATTACACTGAAATTTGGTCATAACAGTACATTTTATCAAGGACATTTTTTTTCCAGGAGAACATAGCAATGTCAAGCTACAATATATTTTAAATTACAGTCATTCCTGATGATCCTTTTGAGTCTTAACAACTTTATTTGGTCTCAAGATAGTATGTAAAGTTTCATGACCTTGGACTGTATACGTTCACTTTTCATCCGTCTCTCAATAAGGGTGACAAACAAACTGAGATACTAAATACTGCCCAGGCTTACCTGGGGAGCAGATTCAAGTGTAAGTAATTCACAGAGGTTCCGAGTACAATCACTGTCAAGCTCAGATGTTACAAAATATACATATACAAATATGCATCATTCCAGTCTCCAGACAAATTGAGCTGGTCTCCATATCTTTAACAGCTGTACTTTGTTTGCTCATACTCAGCAAAAAGTAATATGCATTTTTACAGATTCTGTCGTTATACATTTTTAACAAATAAGACATTAGTCTTTGGTTTCCAGTATTATAATATCATGGGTTATTAATTCATTTGTTACATTTTCATAAATATTCTTAAGCTTCAGGTCCCACAGCCCATCTAATAAATTACATAAGGCACCACAAATTCCAGATCGATTTTGTAAAGTGTTTAACATTTGATAACACGCTTCATCTGTACTTTGTTGATGGTCAAGCTTTATTTTGTCAATGTCATTGTCCGACAAACCACTCTTCCTCATAAGTTTATTCCAGTCATGACAAGGCACCTTGTTCCTTATCTCAAAATAGATGTGATTTAGCTCTACAATATAAGAAAAATTCATTGCAAATTTTAAAATGTTAATTTTAGAGAATTTCAGTATGCTGGTGTATAGTTGGCCCTCTGTATCCACAGATTCTGCATACATGCATTCAACCTCGAAAATATTGAAAAACAAAATTCTAAAAAGCAAGCCTTGATTTTGCCTTGTATAATAAAGTACATCTTCTTACTACAGTATATCATTGCATATAATGGGACTTGAGCATTCATAGATTTTGGGCCAACGCCCAATAGGGCTTCACTATACATGCTATTCAAGTCAAAACAGCCATTGAAAAGCTCTATTTTTCTTTCTAGGTCATTATTAACTAGATTGTTACTCTGCCTCATATTTTAAATGTAATTTTAAATTTGTATGAGAATTTGTACCTCAGCCTTCTAA
>NC_056522.1:270536236-270566692 GCF_019175285.1 Sceloporus undulatus
TCTAAAGCATGAATATCATTCGCAACAATTTAGAACAATTAGAATCACAATTGTCAGCCATAAAACCATAAAAAACCGAAGTGTAAACAAGGCCAGAAGCAATACAAGATTAAAAAGCATGTAACTTCAGATAAAGCTCCCAAGTTCCACTCCGTCTCTCAGCATCTTTCCCATACTGTGTCCTAGGGAGTGGTTTGGTTTTCCCCCTAAGGGAATGTGGGGGAAGGTGTGAGAAGGAAAGCACTTTTTCCTTGCCGCCCCCAGTGAAATCAATGAGTGAAGTTTCACTCATGGGAGGCTCTAGTTTCAAACTGAGGCACAGGATTGAATTAGTCTTTTAAAATCCATGTAATTAATATTTACACACAAGGAGTTAAGAGACTGGGTAATTTACATTCACAGCCTAATCAAACTGTGGAATCTTAAATTGTGGTATCCAGTTAAAGTATCACTTATATAACCGCTAGAAACGTTTCATTTCTTTTAATTTTTTTTATTGAATTTTACAAGAAATATAATAGAGCAGACAAAGACTGCTTCATGCTAGCATTTTTGTGTCGAGTAGATCCGGGGAGATTTGATGATGCAATACCGAATCAAAGTTTCCTGCTACATTTATCCCGATCCTATATCTCCATAGCAATTTAATCTGTGGAAGTTCACATTACATTTGTATCATTTAAAATGGAGCTGCCATTTTGACCATTCTCGGGGCTTTTTTAAAACTGTCAATCAATGATGCACATCTATGTCACAATGTTGGGCGAATCCCCCCCCCCCCCGTGATAGCCATGGAGGATGGTGATGGCAAGCCCCTCTGGGACCCCTTGTCAGAAACCCCCACCCCCGGTGATAGCTTCTCTTGGGGGATCCCCCTATCAGCCTCAGGATGGTGACCATTGGTTCTTCAGACACCCTAACCCCCACCTCCACTTTTTTGTTTGTGGACCTTTTTTGCACACCTTTGTTATACCAATGATGCCAGTATTTAAGGTACGTACTGTTTACTGCAGCCATGCAGTAGCACAGGTGCATATGCTGTCCATTTTTTTTAAAAAGGACACCATGTAATGAGATGTTCCGAAAATCCCCTCTGTGACTTGGCTTTGGCTGGCGGGTAGAGGAAAAGGATGGGCATGATCTGCCCTGCACATTACCCCTCCCTTTCTGTGCTCCAAATGAATCAACAGCAAGTTTCCATTTGTAGTGGTAAAAAAAATCCCGGTTCTTTTGAAAAGACGTGCACAGCGCTTCAAAAAGAAACCCTGTTTCAAAAAGAACTGGGTTCCCCCCGCATTCGGGTTGGAGAAACCAATGCAACTGTGAACAACCCCCTTTTAAAGGTTATAACATAGTGTGAATGGCTCACAAGATAAGGCACAAGCAAAATACTACTATGGATGAATATATGAAAGTTTCTGGTTTTCATTTTACTCTTAAGATGACATGCTACCTGTCCCCTCCTTTACCCCAGACAGGAACTGTTCAACATTGTTTGCAGTGCTGAAGTTGTGTAGCCTCCTTGTTTAATTCGAGCCAGAAAGCTAAACGGGGGCATTTTAAAAGTACAATGACATTCAGAAAGCATATCAATGCTGCCACTTATTTTGAGGAAAGGCCCACTGTACCAGAGGGCCAGTCTGGACCTAGGATCAGCCCTTTTTTTTTTAAAACAATAGCCAAACATTAGCACAGTTGTATAATCAACATTGGGGATGAAGACATTCACCTTAATAAGCCAAGATATGAACAAGCTTCATGTGGGTCACCTCCAATAATGTGGACCATTCTCTGTTTGCACAGCAACAAAACTCTGTACAATTATTCCATTACATCTCAAGTAGAAAATGTGGTCTAGAGCTTCTGAACAACCATGAAGCCACAAATTTAAGCTGGTTAATCTGTTTGAAAGCTCTCAACTCTTGTTTCATGGTTTAAACATAACAACAAACTATAGTACACAGCGGTCTTTCTGGTTTGTTTTCTCACATGAAGGGGAGAGTAAGAATGTGGTTTGGGGCACAGGGTTTGTTTATCTCTGCTTTATTAACCTGAGGCATGTTCCTCAATGTGCCAGTGTGCAGTGGACCAACTTATATATAAAATGTAATAACCTCTTTAAGTTTTTTTTTTAAAAAACCAATGGGTAGGCAAATTAGGACAATAAGTATTGATCTACATTTATTTACCCCACATGTAAAAACCAAGAACATTTGTTTGTTCATACTGCTTGTGGTTTTGTAGACCTACAAAAGTTTACCAAACACTCACCTTGGAAGAAGAAGCTATTATTTGCACACCACAAGGTGGTTTTAGGGTCTGGTTCCTAAATTTAAAAATATCATAATTTTTATTCCGGAATAATTTTTAAGAGACAAAGCATTGACCAACAAAATCAGCACGAACATTTGAATGACAGAGAACAATTCTTTAGGAGATGCTTTATTTTGTAGGGTAACTTTTAAAAAGAACATTACAATGCTAAAAATTTTAGTGAAAGTTGTGATGTGTATTGCAAAAAGACAATTCAGTGTGGTTGTGTGTGACCGTTAAGTAGTTTCGTGACTTATGGCAACTAAGAGCAGGAATGGCAGACATCACGGGTTTTCTTAGCAAGTTGTGTTCACAAAGGGTTTTGCCTTTGCCTCCTTTGAGGCTGAGAGAGTATAAAACCTGCCAGGGTCACCCAGTGGGTTGCCATAGCGGAATGTGACTGAGGATGCAGACCCTGAGTCTTTCAAAATGCGACAACTGAGGCATTTTGTGTGACAGAAAAGTCAGCGTGTTTTTTTGTTCTATTTTGCATTTTTAAAAAACTTTTGGAATTTAAGCTTCTTGGACATATTATTCGTTTAAGTAACGGTATCATGAGCATGGCATCATTACTAGGGAAGCACAATAAATTCTGCATATAAAAATGCTCCAAATCACTGTCCCCAGGTGACCAGCACACCACTGAGAGAAATGTTGGGGATTAAGAGAAACAGGACTAGTTTCTAGTGAGAGCATAAAGCGTTTCCAATCACACGCCCTGTTAGATTGTCCACTACGAGCTGCTTGTTTGAAAAAGCACCCAGCACGCAGGTGGGAAAGACCTATACCTTAACCACAACAAATGTTTGTGGCCCGTAAAAGAGTTTGTTTGTATACAGATTTTACAAAATTAATATTTTGATGTAAAATGAACATGTGGAAAGTGGTGTGAGAGTAGAGAACAGAGAGAGACAGATTCATTTTCAGCTCAACAGTTCTTATAACGTTTTTTCTTTACATTTGACTGCACACTTAGAATGGGTGATGGGGCTGGATGGAAGATTGCAGAAAGGGATTCTTATCGTGTGTGGCCCAAAAGTCTTCTTTCATCGTGTCTAGGCCCTAAGCTCTTAGTACAGCAACAGGATACGATTCAGGCTTTAGAGTTCAGAATATCACTACACACCAGGAATTACATAAAGAAATAATCCTTTTGGACATAGAAGATGATTCTTTTTTTTTTTGGATATAGGAATGTTGCGCACAGTGTGCCACACGGCCATCATGTACCCATTTCTCATATAATGGTAATCACAGGGCAATATGTATTTTAATACATCTTACCAGAAGAGGAGAAGATAAACAGTGATACAAGCCCACATCATATTGGACACAAGGAAACATTATCTGTATTAACATTACATAAGTTGGACTAGTGCTCATTTCACTTGTTTGCCAAGTGGACTTTTTGTGGCTTTCCTGGTTCCCAGGATATATTTACTCAAATGTTGATCAAATTATCTGTCGGTACTGAATTGCAGAAACATCTCTTGATTTGGACAGATGGGCATCACTTATTTGGTGTTTCGGGAGTTTTGGGTTTATATGAATCAGTGAGCAGAGAGTTTCCTCATTTGGTAATATATAAACCAATCATGATGCTTACCTGTAATGCAGATCTGTAACATGCTAATGTACACAGAAGATAGTGTTAGTTTAGTTTAATATGGGATACGACACAGTAGGACCTTTACAGTAAATTTTGTAAAAACAACACAGAGAGCTAACTTTAAAATGTTAAGATGATAGTGCGCTTTTTATTTGTGTCCCCTACCTGCAAAAGTACAGAAGGGCATATGTGAAACTATTCTATTCAGCGTTAGATAATGATTGTTGTAATCTTTTGAAAAAGGGTCTGAGAATGGCATTCTAGATTTATAAAATATTAAAGCTACATAACCTATTCCTGCAGTAGGTATCGTTCAGTGGCAACCTTCGCAAGTGTCTGTGTGTATTTCAAAACATCTCATCTAAATCAGAACCACCACCAATTTTGTGGTAGGATATCCCAGACATTAATGCGTATTTTATGGTATTTATTTTATGGATGTAATCCCTCCTGTTCTGTGAGGTAGAGGCGGGAATAATAAATTATTTTATTATATTATTATGATGATTATTTGAAGAAGCATGCGCTATTGAACTATGGTGGTAGGGGGAGCAGATCCAACCCACGCTCAGTGAATGTGAAACAAGATACCAAAATCCTCTTGTGAAATTAGTTCGTATTTTTCTGGTGCGAAAACAGTTTGTTTACAGATAGTACCTAAAATCCTTGCATTCTTTTTTGAGAGGAAAAAGAAAACAGAGAATGCAACCCATTAGTGTGTTAGGAGCATAATTATTTTTCTTTTTATTTGTTATTGTTGTTTTTTTTTTTTTTTTTTTTTTTTTTTTTTTTTTTTTTTTTTTTTTTTTTTTTTTTTTTTTTTGTATTTATGTTTCTTTTTTTTTTTTTTTTTTTTTTTCTTTTTTTTGAGCTTAAACTACAAATTTTAAAATGGACAAACATATGTCTGAATTTTTTTTTATCTTTTGATTAACACTTTCTTCCTTTAAGCTTTTAACTCTCTCTTATTGTAATTTATGTATAACCTAGATCTTTCCTTGAAGTCCACTACCTATGCTACGAGACTTATGTCAGGATCAACCACTGATTGGACTGCATTATTTTCCATAAAAACAGGCAAGGTTGCAACCTTTTTTAATATATAGTTTCTATTACATATGAAAATGAACTGCAGGGGTCCAGCAACAGACGAGTGGGCTACTTTGTCAGGGAGCTATTACTCTGTTTACAGACCATTTGGTGCTGCATTTGTCAGACAATTTTGTAACGAGCTTATACTCCCTGCTTCTGAGCCTGTGGGCCTTTTGATTATCACTTTGACCTTGGTGAACTGCAATTTTCCATGCCAGAAAGAATGAAAACAGCCCCCCAGTTTCAGGAAGGTGGGTGGTTGAAAAATGGCAAATAACACCCACCTGGGTGGGAAGGCCACATCTATATCCGATCCAAAACAGCCTCCTTCTGGGAATGGGGAATCAAAAGAAAGGCAATTCAGGCCTGAAATTGATGGGAAGATGGACCAAAAACATTTTTTTTCCATGTCAAACTGCAACAACTTCAAGGCTTATTTATTAATTTTATATCCTGCCTTTTTCTTGACATGTCACCTAAGTGGTCTGACAAGAAGTTTGTACTGACAACAGGTAAAAATGTGATGATAAAGAACTAATTAAACAAGTAATAATATTAAACTTCATTGATTTTCCAAGTATTTAAAGTAACAATAAAAGATAAAGCACCCCCCCCAATAAAACGACTTTTCTGCAAAACCAATTAAGTCTGAAATACATCTTTAAAACAAATGGCCTACTTGCCAGGAAGGAGAGTGGAGCCAGTTAAGCCTCCTGCAGAAGGGAAACTGCACAACCAGGCAGCACCACTGAGGTGGCATTATTCGCTCTTTGTTAGATGAATTATTTGCTTTTTTTTTCCAAACAAAACTCTCCTTCCAGTGCGGAGGGATCCAGGGACACATTGGGGCCTTAGTGAGCCCAACCCAGTTTACTTGACGTGGCAGCCAACTGGTGGGATCTGTCACGCAACCTAGCTGTTCTTTCAGCTGGAGATGCCTGGGTGCTTCCATGTGACAAAACTACACTTTGGAAACTGGCTATAGCCCTCCCAGTTGTATCTCAGTTCACCTTCCCTTTTAACACATTAATACTGAATTCTATGTGCATCAAGGAAGGTTCATTTGTATTTTTTTTAATTACCTTTTTCTTTTAGTTTTCTCTTTTATATATCCAGAAGCCACAGGAACAATAATAAGCAAACAAGTTGCAGACACACCAAAATGATTCCAAATGTTGGAGTAAGAATTTCCTAAGCACCGGGGGAAAAAATCATTTAATAGGTCCAGACCACAAGAATCTTCTACATGTCTTGAAGTACAGGTGAACACACGGTTGTTTTTTTATATTTATTTTAAAAAGTGGGGAAAGGAACTCTTAATCTGCCCTTCTTTTATGCGGGCTCCATTCCACTCCCTCACGTTAAGGGAATTCCCCCTTTGCTCCCGCCCCATTTAAATGAATGGGCTTGTGTATGCAGCGGTTCGGCAGCGCAAGCTTGCCACAGGCGCGCACCCCATATTCCTTATGGGACGTGCCAACCCTTCAACGTATGCTAAAGCCCTCATAAAGCGCACCCGTGTATGACGCGGGGCACGCGGTACTTTCAGGGAATGCAGAAAGAACAAGTCAACGAAATAGGCCCTTGTCACTTTGTGTATTTCTAGCCTGACTTTGCTTCAGGCCAGAGCAGGTTAGAGCTGTGTATGCAAGTTAGGATGGCAGGGGATTGTTGTGTCTTTCCAGTCTCCCACCAGAGAGATATTATCAGGACATGTGCACTGGAGAAGGAAGAAGTTGTGATTGCCAGGTTTCTAAAAGCTAGACACTCATCTTCAGCTGGACAAGAGCTCTCTCGCTCAGTGTTTCTATCCATGTTACACTTACGAAGCACTAGCATGCTAAAACCAGGAGCAAGAGGAGGGAGATGTAGAGGGAAGTGTGATGTACTTGGCCTCTTGGGCCTTAAAGAGCAAGAAGGGAAGTCCGTGGCAATGTTGCAAAAGTCAGCCATCTTGTTCTGCAAGCACTTGCACCAGTAGTGGAGAGTCGGGGGGAAGTTTTACTGAGCTGGTATTGAACTGTTACAAGATCCAGCTGCAAGAGCATAGATCTTGGAAAATTCTTCTCCATGGGTCACTTGTGCCATTGGTAGGGCATTAGGAATGAAACCTACTGGGAAGGTTGTAACTGTTGTAGCTACTGGATGCGTTTGGCACTCCTCAGCTAGTGAAACTACTCCCATAGCTGCCAGGTAACCATTGACTTGGTCAGAATGACCAGATGTCCTCCTTTCTAAGACATCACTTACTTCAACTCCTAACTCTATTCTAAAATGTCCTTCATTTCAGCATGACTAAGAAGCATTGAATTTCATACTGTATCTTGGGGGTTTTTTACCTTTATTTCGGAATCATCCACATTTTCTTGAATGTTCTATTTTGTGGTGCCTTGTCTTCCTTTGCAGTTATGGACACTGATCACCCTGGACTTGGTTAGCGATTTATCCAAATTTTGGGTCTGTTTCCCGAGATTGCCCTCATGCTCGTTCAACAGCCAGCTGCCTGATACCATTCCTTGCTGTTCCCATGTTTTATCACAAGGACCTGGACCTGGATCTCCTGTTTTGATCCTGAAATCTCAATGAATAGGATGTTCTTGACCGACAACCTAATATGTATGCAAGGCAAAACAATATGCCATCATATTTGGGTGACATCAGAAAAAAAGGAAGAAATAAGAAGAAACCTTCTTCAATACTCTCCTGTTTACAAGAATAACGGAGATAGGATTATCAATTTGTGCTTCTCTAGAGAAGTGCTTCTCCAGCGTGGTGTAGTGGGTTGAGCACTGATTATAAACTGGAAAACAGGGGCTCGAATCCCCTCATCCATGAAACCCACGGGTAACCGTAGAAAACTGACACTATCTCAGCATCAGAGGATCACAATGGCAACCCCCCTCTGAGAAACTGCCTAGAAAAACCCTGTGACAGTTCGCTTAGGGTCACCATAAATCGAACATGGTGAAGGCATGCAACAACAAGAACAACAGAGGCAATAGAAACTGCAACTCATTATCTCCCACCACTAGTATGCTGATTTGAGCTATGGGTGTTGTGGTTCAACACCATCTGAAAAGCAACCCTGGTTTCAAAAGGGAGGGAATCATGATATCTCCAGTCAGGGGCCTTCTCTACTGAGAGGCTCAATGTATTTTAACAGCTCACATTCACATGGGGTTTGTTTAGATTTCAAAATGATATGTTCATACTGTACCTGTGACAGGCTGGCATGCACTCCATATCTGTGGTCGGACTGCAGCTCTGCCTCTCCACCGGCCCTCAGGACATCTATATATTATTTACAAAAAAAGAAGGTAATTATTTTTCTCTTAGGTTTTTTATGGTGAACATTTTCCAGATGGTAGTAGAATTCAAATTGTCTGATGAAGTAGGCTCAAGTCTTTCAGTGAGGAGCTTATTGCAGGGGCTCTTGGGAATGGCCCCAGCACAGAACGAAAAGGGCAAAGATGGGAACGGAATTGGGTTATCACCTGTTTTATTGCATGCTGGAAAGCACCACTGCTGAAGTGCCATTCCATTCCACATCCGTCCCAGAGAGGGTGATTTTAAGGGAATTGATAAGAAGAAGCATTCCTGAAAATTGCCTCCTCTGTGGCATGGATCGGGAGGGAATGGAACTCTGGCAGTGGCGGTGTTCCACATACATAAAAAATGCCCCTATTCTGTTCCCACCCACTCCCTTCCGTCACATACCGATCACATCTAGGGGCAGTGCGATAAGGTCTCCAGTCCAAAGGTGCTACAAGATCTCTTTGCATACTTGTTTTCTAGATGGGTTAAGTACGTCATCATCAGGGATGTGATATTCAAAAAATTTAAAGCACAAAACAACATATAATAGTATCAACATATCAACATGAAAGCATAAGCAACTGCTGTAACATTTACAGTCACCAACAAAACTTCAGATATTAGTTTTGAAAACAGTTTTCAATTAATAGGGGAGAAGTGAAGATCTGTAATACAGTGCACCCTTGGCTTACGCGGGGGATCCGTTCACGACCCCCCCCCCACATAAGCCAAAAACGTGTATGCTCGAGCCCATTCACTTGAATGGGACTCGTGCATGCAGCGGTGGTGCAGCGGCACACACGCACATGGCACCCCCATTCATTCAAATGGGTGCGCCACCCTTGCACCCCACGCGGCTCTCCGCGGATTTGTGTATGCTCAAATCCGCGTATAGCTCACCCGCATATGGACGCGGGCGCACGTGTACAGTATTTCTAAAATTTTATTTCAAATATAGTGACAATGTGTTCCTAACAATACAGGAATTACACGAAGATGTACATAAATGCATCCAGAAGAATTATGAAAAGTGGCCTTAATGAAAAGTTCTTATGTTTTGGATGATTCATCATTGGCCTTGTCCCACTGGAAATTTGACAGGGCTATGCTACCACCTTTTGCAAAAGGGACAACATTTGTTTAATTTGTTCTGATTTACACATTGAAAAAGTGGCTGTTTACATTTATCATAAAAATAGCCTGGTTCAAAGTGAATATGGTATAGGCTATTAAACCTGTATTTCTAGGCTTAAATCCACTTGTTTATCCTAAGCAGAGTGAACCTATTGATAAAAACAGTGTTGTAAGTAACTGACTTCACAAATCTTTATACCTCTTTGGTCAACTCTAGTTGGGACTGATAGTTGGGTTTAGGCCATTTTAAAAAACTGAATCATTCTCTTCATTAAATATATTGGCTATGTTCCTGGTGCAGAAGGTAAAGCATGGTTTCCTGTTACGATAATAGACATGAGAAACCAGGTTCATGCATTCCCCATTCCCTCATTTGTTTATTAAAGTGGTACCCCGAGGTTGCGAAATTAATTAATTCGTTACGCGGTTAATTTCGTAACCGAAATACCTTCGTAAGTCCGAATTCCATGAGCGATAATGGGAAAAATAGCTCTCTGCTGCCGCGGTGGCGGGAATAGCGCCGCGGTGTTTTCGTAACCCGAAGAAACTTCGTAAGCCGAGCAATAAATCCTATGGGATTTTTTCGTAGCCCGAAAAATTTCGTAACCCGGGCATTCGGTATCCCGGGTAACGCATGTAATAATGTAGCTTGATCTGAGGACCAAGGATTTGGCAAGGATTAAAATCCAAGCTCTTCTTTGTGCTCCATGATATCTCAGCCGTGGATAATACTGGAATGGTCTTCATTGTCATCTGTTTAACCTCCTCTACTGGAGCTCTTCAACTTTATCATTTCATGTCCTAAGCTACAAATTTCAATTGCCAACAAGGCAAATAAATATTTAAAAAAAAGCAATCCCTGCTCTGCCCCCTGTTCTGATTTTTCTGCAGACCTTGTTTTGGGAATTTTCTAGATTAGGTTTGTAACTAAATATTCACATGCAATGATAAATAGGCACTTGAGCAATGTTTTGAATGTTCACTAATATTGGCAGTGGGAGTTTAAGTTTAGGAATGAGACCATGCAGGCGCAAGTAAGGTCGGCAATGTCAGCTGATGTCAAGCAGAAGGGGCAAAAACAGGTAAAGAGCATAGTGTAAAGTGGGATGGTGGTTTATTTGTAAATTTATGGACAAGATCCTAATTCATGCTACAGACAATACGCTCTACTTGCAAACAGCCCTTCTAGGATGAAAGTTTGCCCATCTATATTATTTTTTTTTTTTTTTTTTTATTTTTTAAAAAAAAAAAAAAAAAAAAAAAAAAAATCCTCCTACTTTTTTTTTTTTTAAAAAAAAAACGGCAGCTTCCTAGACAGGCAGACTGTACCCTCCTGTCATGTGCAGCTGTCACTCTCCAACTTTCTAGCAGTACACTAGACATTTGGAGCTGCTCACTGGACAAGGAGGAGGAGGAAAGAGGAGAAGGAATTATGAGAAAGAAAACCCTAATATTTTGTGACTTTGGCCCCACCCTTTGCCAGCATGCCCCACAACAGACTATGCTTAAGGGAATGCAGCCTTGGGCAGGGGAGAATAGATTCCCCAGCTCTGGATTAATGTTAGAAAAACACAAAGTAACAGAATGCATCAAGAGAACATGGTGGAGCTTTTAAAAACCAGAAAACAGACGCCTTAAGAACAAGTCACAAATTCATACTATACCAGGTTTGCATTTGTCACAAGGTAAGCATCGATTAAGGCCATTTGGATGTTTAGTGTAGTCTACTCCTTCTGTGCAAGATATACAGCGCCCCAAAGTATGTGGAATAGTGCAGGGTTCACCCACATAGGTACCTAATAAATGAGAGATGCACATTTACTACAAAATTAATTCCACAAAGACCCAGCTGGACTTACTTCTGAATAAGCATACAAGGAACAGCTAGTAACTGTTGAACAATCTGGTACTGAAATCCTACACAGCTGGGAGGCCATAGCTAAGTCGCCCAGCACATGCTAGTCATCCCAGTTTTCTCATTAATTTAGAAAGCACTTGGTCAACAAATACTGTACAAGAATTTAAACAAAACTCTGCCCACAGCCTTACAATCTAAATTATTATTTTGTCTCTGTATAAGTGATTTAAGATGTGGCTATGATGGAACTCTGGGGGGAAAAATTAAATCCCCCTACAAATTTGGCAGGATTTACAGTTATGTGCAAAGAGGTTCAGAGTATCTTATGACCCATTTCCCAAAGGATGTTTCAACTGATAAAAAGTGGAAGACGGAAGGAGCAAATCCCACTTCAGACCCTATGTTCTCCCAACCCTGTTCTAGAAGACTGTAAAGCCCCCTGAAGCCAATTTGGTGAATGACAAAGAGAGTTGCTGGGGCAAGTAATTTCCCCGTGTGTTAGCAGACTGCGCTAACGCCATTACTGAATTTAGATCTGTATCAGTCGTGATGATTAAGGAAGCAAGGGGAAAGACACCAAATTTAGATCTAAGGTACATAAATAATCATGGCCAAGGAATGTATGAAGTTAGAACTATAAATAAGGTAATGATTCTGTAACAAACTATATAGCTCTAATAATGTGCTTACTTGTGGAAGAAATAGCATCACTGAGCAGCAACCATGTGGAACCTAATAACTTTACCAAAGGGCATCACAAGGTATCAAGGGCATTGCTGTCTCTAAATCATGTAAATGCCTGACTGAGTTGACTGGACAGGAGTCACAAGCATGTTTGTTAGCAGTCACACTGGATTCTGCTAGCCTTTTAATCTTAAATTGCTCCCTGGCAACACCAAATATCTTTCAGCTTTCTCTCTTATCACTATAGTTGTCATCGCCAAATGTCATATTCAACAGCAGTGAGGCCAGTTAAAGTGTCTGAGACTTATAAACAGATATGTAGATCCAGAGCTTGGAAAGTTTACTTTTTTAGAGTAACTCTGGATTTGCCTATGTTCAGCACAGCCAGTGACTGGAGTATTATGGAGTTTGCAGTCCAAAAATAATGTTTCCAGGTTCTTAAATAAGATTACCTAGAGTGAGTATGAATTGCAGACTAATAACATATGTGTTGGCTGGTAGCAATGGTAAAATGGTTTGCAAGGCTGAAGTAGTGGCAAACAGACCACTGGCAATCTAAGGTTTAACACTTTGGGTGGGAATAATGCAGCCCTCCAGATGTTGTTAGACAGCAACTCCCAGCAGTCCCTGTCAGCATAAACAATACCTGGAGGGACACACGATCCCCACCCATGATTTATACAGCTCTCCAAGATAAAAACAGAACCATGTTTGAACTACATGTTGAAAATTCCCGAATGTTCTTGTTGTTTACCATGCGCCTTTAAATTTTTGAATTCTAGAAGCATAGTGTAAGAGAGTGCCTAACTTGCTTTGGAGCAGTGTTGCCAATTTCCAGGTATTAAAAATTTATGGGGAATTTCCAGGGAATTAAAAGCCTTTCTGTTTATAGGGAATTATTTCACTTCCCACCAACCCAAAATGGCTAAAAATGCCTTTCCCGCCCCCAAAAATGTCCGACCTGGAAGTCCCCACCCCCCCAAAATGGCCGACACAGAGGTCCCCGCCCCTTTTGCCTTCCCATAGTGCTTTGCAGTCCCTTGATCCCTGACTTGGATGTCCCGCCCCTGACCCAGATGCCCAGGGAATTTGGGGGCATTTCGGGGATTTTCAGGGAGATTTCCTTCAAGGGTGATTGGCAACACTGGTTTGGAGGCAATCAGGTTCAAATACCCACCTTGACCATAGAAATCAAGTGTTACAAATTTAAAATTATGGGAGAGCCTCCCTGTGGAGGACAGACAGAAAAGATATGCAATTAACCAATAATAAGCAAATAAACAGAGAGACGGAAAGCCCATTTGGGTTAAAACAGTTCTGATTTTTGCTAAAATGGTTTCAGCTTTGAAAAAGGAAATTATTTATTGAGAATGTAACAGATAATCATTATTTACAGAACAAATACATGTTTTCTCATATAAAACAGAAATAATTGACTGAAGGAGCGGGAGATGGATGTCATTAAAAGGGAGGGGCTGTTTTATGGACAAAAGAGAGATTAGTTGCAGGGGGGATATAGCCAGTCTCTTCCCCATCATCATCATCATCATCATCATCTACATTTATATGCTGCCTGGTGGTGTTCATGGAACTCCACACTCCCACATCATCCCTGTTAGGTAGGCCAGCTGCCAGAGTGAGTGGGAGTTGCTGGCCTAGGATCACCTGGTGAGCGTCACAGCTCAATGAGGACTGAAACCAGGCTCTCTCAAGTCCAAGTGTGATATTATAACCACTACACCCCACTGCCACTTTGAAATTTGAAGTGATTTTCCTTTCTGTTTCTTTCTGGCACTAGAAGTAAGTCAGGTGGCAGAGAATGCTTCAAACAGGGGAGTTCAGACAGGAAGGGAGCAAGTTTCACTCCCACACCCTTCAAGCTCTTTGTATCTAAAATGAATCTCTAACATCCTTGCTTTATAAATATGTGCTTATTAATAACTTATTACTGATTTATGTTCCAGGGTTACAAAGATTACTGGTAAGGTGCTCTTTCCCAACTGCTAAGGAAACAATTTCCACTCTCTGGCACTAACAAAGAAAGATGGGCATAATTTCCTTTTCCAGAAAAAAATAGCCACTGTTATCCTTACCTGCAGGGCAATATTTGCAACAAAGCTGACCCACATAAGCATATTCTCCATCAGCACAGTAGAGTCTCAACAACGGAGATTCACCCTAAAAGATCCAAGAGACAAGTTTCAAAGCAATGAACTAAATGGCTGCATCAGCTTATCTTCATGTGAGATTTAGTAGCTATTTTAAAACACAGATCCTGAAGCCTAGCAAGTTCACAGGAAGAACATTCTTGTGCTGAGCATTAAAGAAGAGCTGAGTTCAAAACAGATTCAATGTTAAATGAAATTTGTTTGAGAATTGTAAAATGAAATTTGATTCTCTTACACCATCAATCTCTAGAAGAATGCCTTAAAATTTTGGACAACAACTAAGAGAATCCTGTAACCAACATGAAGGATTCTAGCATATGAAGTCCAAAAAACTAATAACAAACTTTAGAATATAACAGGTGACATGCCCATTTATGTTATTGGCCCAGAGTTTCATGCAGTATGAAATTTCCACTGACTTTAATATGAAAACTATTATGACTACAAAGCGGGTTCCAAGGATTCCTGACCTATATGTATTCATGGGCTTCTTGGTTTTAGCACCAATGCAGAATCAAGTAGTAACAATCCTTATTAAAAAATTAAAAACAGTGAGAAAAAGCATAAAGAATCTGCACTGACACGGCTGTGATTGTGGGTAGATTGGCATGGAGAGTTCTTTTATAAACAATAGCTGCTGAGGAACAATAGCATAGGTGAAAGCTTTAGTGCCTAGCAGTGGTGTGGAGCCAGTTCTAACATGGTTGAAGACAGCAATAGCAATAGGATTTACATTTCTATACCGCTTATCAGTGAACTCAGCACTTTCTAGGAGGCTTACAATCTATAAACTAATCGTCTCCAACAATCTGAGTACTCACTTTACTGACCTACAAAAGAATGGAAGACTGAGTCAACCTTGGAGCCCTGGGATCAAACTCACAACCTTGTGGCTGTAGTAATGGCATTTAACCACTGTGCCACCAAGCTTCTTGATTAGCAGCACTTTCACATCACCTACCACCCCAACCACTCTTGGGAGATTATCTTACATCACTTTTTGCCCGATCCAGGCACAGGCTGCGAACGGGCTTCAATAGGTGAGAACAGGTGTTATCATACAGAAAATGCCGCCAATGCCACTGGAAGACTACAAGCTGTCCCCCTGCCGCACTTTGCCCGTCAAATCTGTCCTTCAAAATTGGCAGGCAAAGCGTGGCTGGCAGACGGCTTGTAGTTTCCCAGTGGCATCGGCAGCCTTTTCCTGTGAAATAATACCCGCTCTCACCCATTCAAGCCCATTCCCAGCCTGTGCCTGGATCGGGCATGCCTGGACCAGGCGAAAAATACTGTGTGATATTCTCCTTGGATTCATCTCTTTCTTCAATTTCATCTTCAATCTGCACAGTAACTAGAGGGAAAATGGCTTTCCCCAGTAAAGATATATTGTTATGGCAACCAGAGGCTTTTGAATTAATAGAGTTTTTCCATTGGCCGAACCTCTTTTCCTTTCAGTCCTCTTGCTTCCATGAAAATCTACTCTGTAGAGTTGGAAGACCCAGAGGAAGAGAGGCTTTTGGCTGATGAAACTGCGGAAGAAAAGGAAGCTGATAAACACCTCTTTGCAGGAGCTTTACAGCTTTCCTGATAGGGATGAAGATTGCTGGAAATGATACTTTGGTGCTGTCTGCAAGGGCAAGAATACTCCAGGAGTGGTCCATTGTTTACAACTGTTTCTCTTTTTCCTGGAAACTTGCTGTGGATCAGCAGCCAATAGATAGCAGACTGATACTGGCCTGTGTGAACCCCATATTGAAGAGCATTGCTGTAGAAGAGTCAGATGATTTGGACCATGTCTAGGCACCAGAAAATCAATTCAGCAAGGTATATGTCAATCAACTTGGGACTAATTTTACACCTTTTTAAGTGGGATATATCCCAGGTATGGTGCTGAATGGACCAAACGTAATCCACACTGTTTGTGCCAGAGTTGGGAATTTGCCTCTGTGTCATCCGGACTCTCTACTAAGAGGAGAAAGGGAGGCCAGTTTATTTGACCTGTGCAGACAGGACCTCAGATTAACCCAACCACTTGCACTGGTGGACTTTCCATGGTGATGTTGCTATTGAGAGTGTTCTGGCGAAGGCCTGTACTTCATAATTTACCACTACACCACTGCTGGCGCCAGACTCTTTAATTCCACAGAGAAGCAAAACAGCACAAACTCCACCTGCCCCCAGCAAGCAATTTATGCCATCCAGATCAATGTGTGCTATAGCGAGGAAGTGTACTACAAGAAGATCTCACAAACAAACCCAGAAACCAACAATAAAAAGAATAGTTCCAAGATCAGTAGCAAGTCCGACATCTATGGGGGGGGGGGTATCCCCTTTGGAATAAGACAGTTAAGCAGGCCTGCCCACCAAGCTCACAAGATACTTTTCACTGGTTGCATGCTGATCCCATCAAACTACGCAGCAGCAACAATCTCACATTATTATTTTAGCCTTCTGCTCTAGTATTTTAGACAGGGCATCATTGATCCACAGCAAAATGTAACAAAACTATACAGGACTTAAATTCAAGTCCTCAATATATAAAAATTAAGAGTTAAAAACTTAATATTTTTCCCTCAAGAGGAGAGGTTTGGGGCAAGGACAAATTCCCTGGAGACTTTGTTGGCCAGACAGGGCCTCCCCACTTGTGTCAACCATGTTAAATGCAATGATGAACAAGAGTCCTAAAACTCTAGTAACACACCACCTAAAATCTAAGAAGACACCATTTGTTTGCTATAAAGGGCTGAACTAGACACTCATGCTCTGTCATATGTAAATTCAATTCTTCACCATGAGCACTAGATAACTACATGATACCGTTGGTAATGTTAAAACAGGAGAGATGCAGGAGAGCACAGTTTATACCAACTGGCTGTGCTTACTAGGCTCAGCAGTTTACCAGCAATGTGTTTATCAGCCAATCACTTTCAAAACATATTCATAAAATATACTGTCCAAACCCACAGTTGCACTTTCTAAGAACTACTAATGCCAATGGGGAGGGACAGATAGATAGATGATAGATAGATAGATAGATAGATAGATAGATAGATAGATAGATAGATAGATAGATAGATGAACATACAGATTTGTATTTGTCTGTGGCATAATGTCCATTAAAAACATTATGTTAATACAATATATCAACTAAAATAAATTGATGACAACCGGAACATTTACTCATTGACAGTAGGATCACGATAGGCAGAAAATAAGAGAACAAAACTAGATGTTAATACAATAATATATCAGTAAAGGACTCCATTGATACTGACAAGTAAGATAACATATGCCCTTTGCAGTCCACTGCTGATACCTTAGGAAATTTGCAGTGGATATTGGACTACTGCTGCAACAGTGGTGACCTTCATTATAGTAGATCTGCAAACAGGTGACAAGTGTATTTACAAGAATAGCAGATTTATGAATCACTGCCTCAATCTAACATTTGCATCAACAGGAATTTTCCCAGTGACCTGACCAGAATTCTATAATGCTGAACCCTCCTCATTTCAGTGCATTTGAAAAGGTCTGAACTGCCATCTCATTCATTAGAATTCCATTTTTAAGTTGCACAAACAGCTGGGCATCAATATGAGATTATTAGTAATATATAAAGATACAGTTCTCAAACTGGTCAAAGGTACAGTAAAGGTCTGGACAACTGTTGAAGACAATTAATTCTCAATTTAAATATGTGGCATAAAAAGAGATTGAAGCTACATTCCTGTCATGTTCATTTAAAAAGATCAGGTAGTGGGAGAGTTGTGTATAAAACCCTGGACAGCCTCTAGGGTACACTAGCCTAAGACAAAGGTGCTTATCACACAGAGGTTTTTGCAGCTCAGATCCGGGGTGACTTCTGGTTCAGCTATGCAAATTCACGTTATAACGTAAATGTTTTATCACACCTGGTTGCCCTTCCAAATTGAGGGGGAATCGAATCCAAGGCAAGTCACGTGATGCAGATTCAAGCAAAGCAGAGTGAGTGCAAATTGTATTACCACACCGGGGGATTCAACGATTCGAATCGGCACCCTTGCACATGCTCAGTGGGGGTCTGAATGCATCGTAACCTTGTACATTTCTGGGGTGAAAGGGGGCGCAAGTTTTTGTTCCCTGTTTTGCATAATTGCATGATTGCGTGAATATTTGCCTCGTGAATATTTCTGTGTCTTCTTCATTCCCCCTTTTTTATTTTCCCTTCCATTTCAGCAATTTCAACAGACAGACAGACAGATTGATATACATATCTGTATATTCACATTCATGCACATACACACACATATATATTCCCAAAAAACGAGTTGCTCTGAAAGTTGCCCTGAAAGTGAAAGGGCCACCAAAAGGAAATGGGGGGAAATTGTAGCACCGCATCATGGGAAATTTGCAACCCAGGGGGTTTGCAGTGGTATACCAGAGCAGAAGCAAAGTTGCATTCCACACCAGACCTATTCAGAGTGAAATCGAAGTGAGCTTGGAAGCGATTTCTGTGAATTTGCTTGTTACCGATTTTACCAAAATGAGGGGTCACTTTGGAATCACTGCAGAAGCGCCACACAAGGAGCCCCCATAGAAAGGAATCGTGTGTGATAATGTTATCGCGTGAATTCATATTGTTGGACCCGCAGTCACATCAGATCTCAGCTGCAAAAAGCTGCAAAAACCTCCGTGTGATAAACACCAAAGAAACTCTAGGGCAATTTCTGTGCCAATGATTTTAATGAAATATATTTCTATGTAATTCTCTTACGATCAGGCTTTCAACCATGAATAGGAAATATGTAATAAAGTCACGAAGAGTCACAAGCTTCAGAAAGTTTGAATGTGTTTTTGAAGTGGAGAAGGATTAAAATAATCAAATACTGAATTAAAATGGATCCCTGAAGTATCAGAATATTATGTTGATTCACATTAAAGGGCAGTTAAAGCACTGTTCTTCACTTTCAATCTCAGCTCCTTTCTCCTCTCTGTATCAAATATGGGAAAGATGGGGCCTGCCCCAAAGTTGTTGGACTTCAGCTGCCAGTCCTCCCCATGGGGTGTGTTAACTAGTCCAACATCTCAAGGGTTGTATGATCCTCCTGTTGAGGATTCTAAACTTATTTTTCTACCTGCAATTTGGTTGTTCAAACACGTCATCATAAAACAGGCACCTAGGACAGGTGCCTCCACTAAGACATGAATAAAGGCTCTAATGGGCTTTTCATTCCAATAACAATCTCTCACGATCCTTCCTCTCTAAAACTCTGTTAACCATCACAAAAGCAAAGAGAAGTTTAACTAAACTAAAATATGAATCTCTCTCTCTGAATACGCATGTAAGACAGACAGACAGACAGACTGTTGCGAGATGTAGTGGCTTGAATGTTGGTTAGGACTTGGAAAAACCAGGGTTCAAGTCCCTGCTCAGCCATGGAAACTCATTCAGTGGCAAGTTACACTATCTCAGTCTTATAGAAAGGAAGTGGCAAACCCCCTTTGAATCAATCTTGCCAAGAAAACCCCAGGACAGGGTTGTTGTTAAGTCCGAGCCAATTTGAAGGCACATAAAAACAAGTTAAGTAAGCCTTGCCTAAGTGAACCAAAAAAAAGAAAGAAAGAAAGAAAGAAAAAGAACCTTTTAGAGACCACTTAAATGCTTCTTCCAAAATGCAACCAGGAATTTTTTTTTTTCCTTTCACCAGCCTCCACTTTTCTCATGCTTTCCATTTTGGTGGCCAAACGTGCAGAGCCATGCTCTTTTAAAACATGCTTTGAGCAGCTGGTGAGGCAGGCCTATCTGCTCTATCCTTTCTCTCTGTTTTGCTGTTCACTTAGGCTTTGTAGGGAATTCTGGAGGTAGCTTCTATTTGCTTTTGCATGTTGTATGTAGGAACACACAACTACAGCAGAATCAGCTAAAGTAAAATCCCATTTTTTCATTTAGCAAATATAAGTCTTACTCAAAATTGCAATTGCAGAGGTGATAAGTAAAGTTTTTCCCTTTGTTATCAATAGGAGATAGTTTAAATAACCAAACCCCTAAGTAACTGAAATAGCGACCACTTTTGATTTTGGAAGTCTTATTTTAAATTTTGTGGATCAGTTTGTCCATGTGTTATGTATGTTTGCAATGTGTGTATGTAGTTGTATAATGCTTGTCTTTTTAATACAATAAAGAAATTCTTTTAAAAAAAAAAACAAAGTAAAATCCAATTTTCCCCCAGATCAAATTATATTGCACTGTTTACTGCAGGCACACTGATGCAACACAACACTGAAAATCTGTCTTTCTCCAACCCTTCTTCACCAGCCTCCCAATAGTGATGCTGCTTTAAAAAACCTTCCAGTTAGACAAAGGACAAGAAGAAAAAGTAAGTGATTGGGTGAAAAAAGAGATTTTTTTAAAGGAGCCTGTCAGCAGCTTTGTTAAATGAAGTATGTGTGTGTCGTGTGCCTTCATGTTGTTTCTGACCTGCCAAGTCAGATTTATTCAGATAAGGTTTGCCATTGCCTTCCCCTGAGGCTGAGAAAGTGTGACTTGCCCTGGGTCACCCAGTGGGTTTAGTGGCTGAGTTGGAAATTGAACCCTGATCTCCAGAGTCATAGTCTGGCACTTAAACCACTACACCACACTGGGTCTGCCTGAATACAATATAAATGTGTTAGGTGTCCTCTGGGAAGCTCCCTCTCTAATAGTTAGTTTGCAAATTGCAGCCAGAGGTGTCACTAGAGGGCGCATGAAGCACGGACCACCCCAGGTAACACCCCAGGAGGGTTGTACACCCAGAGGGGCATTACACGCAGTGTGACTGGTGCAGCTACTGGGTGAGTGAGAAAAGGCATCACCTCCTTTTTTAATTCACCAGCATTGCCTATGGGCAATCGGGAGACCACAGTGTCATACCTCTTGCCACCCCAGTAGCAGCTGCTTTTGGAGGTGTGGTGCCTTCTATTCTGAGTCTGGCATGGCTACTGGGCAAGCAGTCTTGCCAGACCCCCAAATGGGCCCCCCAGAGGCCACAGCAATCTAGTCCAGCAGCAGGTGGGCAGCCAGGTTGGGTGGGGCAAGTGAGCAAGGTATCAGGAGGGAGGGAGGATGGGGGCATTTACTACCCCCCCCAGCCCTTTGCTGCACCCTCACTGGGTGACACCAACCTCAGTGATGCCACTGACTGCAGCTATAATCAAACAGATTGAAGTACTGTAAATCACAATCATCTCAAAGTGAATTATCAGTGAATGAAAGGTACACATTTAACGGTGGCTCATAAAAAAAATTACATCTGAGATTTTTTGTTTTATTTTTTAAAAGGATTGGAAGCCATTAATAAAAATGCTCAGATTGCTCAGATTTGCAGCAACACTAATAGGGGATAGCCTCATCCTGAAATGCATTCACCTCAAGCCTGAAACACATTTAACTAAAAACTGCCTGACTATTGTAGTTTATGTTTAGAAGCATAGGTTTTTTTCTAACTGACCTGGATTTCAATCAAGAATGTTTGCTTCTAGATAAAGGCCAGTTAAAATGGATATTCATCATCTGCACCTTCTGTGCCATAATAAAAAAAAAGTTTCTCTCACCCAAAGGAAGAAAAGTGGCACCGCTGAAGTTATAAGTCTGCATTTGTTTCCTTAAGACTTGTTGACAAAAGGTCTATGGTGATAATTTTTGAGTGCTTATTTTTTCCCACCAAAAATTATATTTCTTAAAAAAAATCCCCTCTTTATGGCCCCATACAGACTGCCAAAATAAAGCTGCTTCGGGTCACTTTGGAGGTATGCTGTTTAAATGATGCATGTGTCCTAAGAGTCTGTAAGCTGAGTCAAAGCTGCGTCCATTGTGAATTCTTGCATGGCAGAATGGGATTGGACTAGATGGCCCCTTGTGGTCTCTTCCAACTCTATGATTCTATGATTCCAGTCCTTAGGACTGGATTGTGGCTTTGGCGTGGCTTCCAGACTCTTAGGACGCATGCATCATTTAAACAGCATACCTCCAAAGTGACCAGAAGCAGCTTCATTTTGGCCTGTCTGTATGAGGCCTATGTTTCATCACATTCACTAGTCAGGATGAATGGATGCCAATGCAATATCCTGTAAATCATGATGGAGAAATTGGAAATGCCCTAATGACCTTAGGTACAGAGTTAAAATTAGTGTCTATAATTTTCTGTGTCTTTCCCCTTCAAATGTAAACAAACAATGTAAGGCAAATACATGTTGTTGTAAAAATATAAAGGGAAATGTTGTTCCAAAAATTATTTCCTCATGGAGTTTTCAAAAGGTTTAAATACATTAAAGCACTAGTGGTATTTCCCCCCACTCGAAACAAATATTTACGTTCATATATTTCTGGGCTGTTTTGACACTAAAAAAGTTTTGTTTAGCAAGCATAAGCCAAATAAACATGCTAAGTCAACTCATATTGTATTTAGAGCAGTGAATTTATCTTCCAATTCATTGTTTAAATTTGAACAATTTTAATCCTGCTACATACAATAATTCTTTCTTCCCATACAGATATTATAATTTAATTTTTCTTATGTGAAGTCGAAGGCTTCAACCATAGTTTTTTGTGGGTTTTTTGGGCCATGTTCTAGAAGAGTTTATGCCTGACATTTCATTGCATCTGTGGCTGGCATCTTCAGAGAAATCTGAAGCCACAGAGGCAGGCAAAATGTCAGGAATAAACTCTTCTAGAACATGGCCACATACCCTGAAAAACCCACAAAAAACTATTAATTTTTCTCCCTTCTCCCTCTACTCCTCCTTTCTACCCTCCCCTCCCCAAATCATGAAGTCATGACCTTATTCCTGACAATCACCATAAATATCAATTGTCTTCCAAATAGTTACATGTGTTGTTTATATATTAATCATAACCTTCAATACAGTACTTGTTTTTCCAAGATCTTGCTTGATCCAAAGCAGGTTTAAGTCCAGTATAGCCGTGACTAATATAAGCAATAAATAGCTTCCAATCACTCTCAAATATATCCTGTTTTTGTCTCCCCTCTTAATGCTCTTACTGTTAGTATGTTAGTTTTTCTGAAAGAGCTATGGGCTGACCATATCCTTTTTAACCTCTTTTGTACGGAGAGATTTTTTGTTTTCCATACTTTTGCTATTTCTAGCCTTGTAGAACTTAAGTGTTATTAGAACATTATTAGGCAAGTTTTCATTTTCATTTTCAACTGTAGAAATTCATAACAGTGCCCTTCTGAAGTGGACACAACATTTGACTTAGCCTTCCTGGCTGTGTTACTCTGTTGCTACTAAAAATACAACTTTTTACGGTATATTTAAGACTAACAGATTAATTTATCAGATACTGTCTCTCATAGCCTTTCCTTTTGGTGGTCCTTTCACTTTCAGGGCAACTCATGGAAATGTTTCTCTATGTACAGGTTTTAAAAACACAATCCCAAGCATGGTCATTTATGATGGAATTGAGTATATTTTTTATTTCCTGGCTTTATTTTCAGGTCTTTTTGTTTGTTTGTTTGTTTTTGAAGCATGAAATATAAAAGATAAGCAACCTTCGTGAAAGGAATTTTTCTACTTTGGCCACTGAGAGGTAGAACTGGAAGAACACACAGATTCTATGCTTCAAGGAATGACACTCAGATTTTATACTTTAATAAAACCTGAAAAAGAGGTCACAGTTCTTGCTAATTGGTTTATTAGGGTACAGGGGGTTCCCTGTTTGAGAAGACAGTTAATATTTATAAATTTAAAAGCATTACATTGAATGAGGGCCAGGACTAAACCTCTTGCCTTTGTTTATATTTTAAAGTTTGCTTTCTGTCAGAAAGCTGGGTCCCAGGATGGGCAAACATTTTAAATTTCTTCTTTTTAAAAAAAAAATACACACCTAAATACAGTTTAACAGAAATGTCTTTTCTTCAACTCTGTCTTCCTCAGCCCCCTGGTTTGCTTAACAGCAAGGAAGGGAAAATATTTTCTCCACCTTTTTGCCTGACTTGTGGTGCTGTAATTTCCTGTTTTCTTTACGACTTGCTTAAGAACCAGCTTGATGAAGTCAAATAATCTTGCTCCCACTTGTAAACACTGCCCTGTTTTTTTAAAAAAATGCCCAGATTTAGGCATTGCTCTTATTTCTGGATAGCTTCTATGCATTTTTGAAACTTGAATAAAATTAATTTAGCCGTTCAAGACTGAGATCCTACTCTTTGAAGATGTATTCATTTATTCCTTTATTATTTTATTTATTAAAAGATTTATAACCCTATATCATAAGAATGGGACTTTAATTTTTGAGGATGTAGTCATTCATTATTTTATTTATTAAAATATTTATATCCCTATATCACAAGATATGGGGAGGGGGGAATCAATTTTAAAACAACTTGGAACAATTTAAACTTAAAAGAACGAGGAATAATAAAATGGCCTAAAATATATTACATCATATAACAGTTAAAAACCTGAACAGATTTGAGCCAAACTTGTGAGATTCCATAAGTCCTTAATAAAAAGCTATTTTTAATAATATTAATACTACTACTAATAATAATTTATTTCCTGGCTTTTCAGGTCTTTTTGTTTGTTTGTTTTTGAAGCATACAGTATAAAAGATAAGCATAAAAGTTAAGCAACTGGGGAAAGTTTACATTTTTATCATAATTTATTTTATTTAACCATTTAAGAAGTTTGCAGCCATCAGCAATTCTATTGTTGTTGTTGTTGTTGTTGTTGTTGTTGTTGTTGTTGTTATTTCTTACCCAACTTTCCCCATGGATTGAAGTGGGGAACAACAACAGTTAACAGACAAACAACATGAGTTAAAAGACATCAGTTAAAATACACGTCAGTTTAAAAGGACGAATAAGATATACACATATTAAAATATTACACATTTAAAATTCATCATTTAAATTTCACAATTAAAAAAAATCATTTCGATAAGCCTTCCAGAAGAGATTGGTCTTTAATGCTCTTTTAAAGTGTGTTTTCACCAGGTGTGGGGGAAAAAGTCAGTGTCACTGCCAACTGGGCCTCCAAAAGGAAAAACATTTCACAAGTGGGATGCCACAGCTGAGGAGGCCCAGAGTGGGACTACAATAATAATTTAATAATTTATTTTTTCATCCGTACCACCATCCACAATGGGTTAATCCAATTTTGGTAATCTAAAAACAGTTTAGTTTTGTTTGCTGACTATCAAATAAATCTGCAAGTATTGGTCATGGCTTGAGACACTTTTGGGTATCTGGTACATGTGGCTGCTATGACCATTATTTCTTTCTTTTGTTTCAGCAGTCCATGGCTGTAACCTGAAACCTACAGAACACCTGGCAGTGCTTCATTGCTTGATTCATTCATTCATTCAAATCTGTTAGATTATCCTGCCTTCTATCTTTGAACCAATGCAGTTTGCTGCTTTAATCTCACCATCTTCTTCTGATTTATTCCTTTTTCCCCTAGCTTTGCTTAACACTCAGCCTGATTCAGCCTCAAAGCCACTTTATCTGCCTGAAGCCAAAAGCCCTTAATATAAAATTGGCTTTAAAATTATCCCTAAAATGGCGGAGGAGGCATCTCTCTTTCACCACACACACAGTTATAGCACCGTGAGTCCACTTTAACTGCCAAGTTAAAGTGGACTGTTGGGATTTGCAGTTTCGTACAGGATTTGAGACTTCTGAATCAGAGAAGCCAAGTGTCTCGTCAAATGCCAAGTCCAAGATTTTGTTAAACAGAGTAGTATAAAGTTCAGGAACTATGTGCTGTGCAAGATACCTCTCTCACACACAAACAGAAGTGATTTTATCTGGAGAAGACAAACAGCTTTGCTTTCAGAATGAAAATCCTCAATACGGTGTATCAGTTTGTCTTTGGTTGCTTCCAAAAATACCCATGCGCCTAGAGCCCTGGGTGTGTCAGGAGCTGGGAGCCTGGGGCCCTCTGGGTATGGTTTTGCCAACCATCACAGTTTGTCAGCCTGAACAAGGGCAGGAAATGCTGCTAACAGTAATAGCCCATCCACTGTTGTGTTGTGTGCTTTCAAGTCATTTCCGACTTGTTAATGTCATAGGAAGCACGCAGGAAGCACACTCTGGAGTTGTGCCTTTCGCTTTCGACACAGACCATCCCCTTTTCAGTTTGCTCAAAACTAAGTACAGTACAGCCATGTTACATGTCACTTTCCCCGAAAATAAACTTATTGCAGACTGGGTGGCTTGTGTGTGTGTGTGTGTGTGTGTGTGTGTGTGCCTTCACATCACCTGCACACTTAAGATGTTGTTGTGTGCCTTCAAATCGCTTCCAGTTTGTGGTGACCCTAAGGCCAACCTGCCATGGCAAGATTTGTTCAGAGGGGATTTGCCATGGCCTTCCTCTGAGGCTGAGAGAGTGTGACTTGCCTAAGGTCACCCAGTGGGTCTCCATGGCCAAGCGGGGATTCCAACCCTGGTCTCCTTGAGCAATAGCAGTGGGAGTCCTAATCTAATTGGATAATGGGAGTCCTAGCTAGAGTCCTTATCCTACAGTCCTTATCCAATGCTCAGACCACTGCACCACACTGTTTTTTTGCTCAGCCCTTTGAAATCCAGAGAAGGTTGAAGGATCCCTAGTGTATATGGCAATCCTTTCTTGATGCCGGACAGTACTCTTTAACAAATATACTGGATACACACACACACACACACCTCCATATCTGTGGCTTTGATATTTGCAGACTTGATTATTCACAGATTTGATTGATATGCTCTCTCTAGGAATATCTAGTTCCCCCAGTGCAACTCTATGGTCTACTTTAAACGTTGCACTTAAAGACCTAGAGATTCCTAGAGAGACTACTACTAGGCCTTTGTAGCTGCCGTTCTATGGTCAGTGTCTGTCGGACGTTGACCACAGAGTTGCACTGGAGGACCTAGAGATTCCTAGAGAGGTGTCCTCTCAGGTAAAAACAGTGTTTTTGCTATTTGTGGTTTTTCTATATTGACGGGGGTCTTCTTCCCCTAACCCTAGCAAATATGGAGGGACAAGTGTACAGTATATATAGTGCATTTTTGGCTTTTCTGCCCCCCTCAGCCCCACTCCCTGTTAACCAGCGTGGTGCAGGCCAGATGTTATTGGCATGACATCTACAGTTCAACCCATTCTCAAGATGGACGTCCAACAAACCCTTGGAGCATATAGAGCATAGTGGTCTGAGGGCCTGACTAGGTCCCTGGAGTCCAAGGTTTGAATCCCTATTCAGTCAGAGAAACCAAGGGTGACCTTGGGCGAGTCACACTCTCTCAGCCTCAAAGAAAGAAAGAAAGAACAACCCTCTGAACAAACCTTGAAAGCAACACAACAGAACACAACAGCTACTAAGGAATACAACTCAGAGCTCTCTGAAAGGAAGGCAAAGGCAACAATGTTTAGCAGCCTCCCGAAGGGAAGCCCTCCTAAAAAGAAAGGCAAACAAGAGAAGGGATGAAAGGCACTCTTACTGGCTGCATCCACATTGGAGAAATAACCCGGTTTGGCATCGCTTTAACTCCTTTCTGGCTCAAGGCTAGGGAATTCTGGGAGCTGGAGTTTGTTGTGCTCCGCTCTGGGCCCACAACAAACTCCAACTTCCAGAATTCCATAGTCTTGAGCCAGAAAAGAGTTAAAGCGGTGCCAAACCGGGTTATTTCTCCAGTGTGGATGCACTCTCTTTTTCTCTCTCCTTTAGCCAAAGAGCCAGGTTTTTCCTAAGCCTTTCAGAGCCGGAAACTCAAGTAACCCCCCCCCCCCCCAGCCTTCCTTCCAGCCTTGGCGGATTCCCTCCCCCGCATTTGTCCCGGGATCATTGCGCAACAGGAGGAATCCCTGGCCCAAGGGAGAAGGCTGGCCCCTGAGGGCCCATAACCTCGGGCTGCCCTTCTTTCCTTGGGCCTGGGGTCTCCCTCTGAAGCCCCCAACCCCCCATTGACTCACCATGCCCAGGAGGCAGGCCAGGAGTGCCAGCCCCAGTGCCAGCCCCATCGCGTCCCAGGGCTTCTCCTCCAAAGGCTGCTCTCTGGGGAGGAATGGGTGCCCAGCCTCAGGGTCTGAGAGAGGAAAGGTCAAGTCCTCCTCCTCTGAAGGAAGGAAGAGCAACAAGGACCTTCCTTTGGGACTAGGCTACAGCCAGCCCTCTCCTGCCTCTCCCTGGCTCTCTTCTGGGAGGCCAACCCACTAGGCAGACTGGCCTTCCCCTTTGACGTCAGCACCCCCTCCCCCCCCCCTCTAAACTTTGCAAACTTTTCAGGCTGCCAAGGGCTCCTTCCCTGGGAGTGAAAAAGGCCATTCCCCAGGATTCCGAGACGGAGGGCGATGGATTGCTTTTACAGTCAGCCCTCCTTAGCCACGGTTTTTTTCTGTCCATGGCTTCAAGCATCGGCATCTTGAAAATACTTTAGAAAGAGACTTTTAAAAAAGGCTTTAAATACTTTAAAAATAGACTTTTAAATACTTCAAATACTTAAAAATAGGCTTAAAAATAGACTTTAAATATTAAAATACTTTAAAAAATACTTTGAAAATAGACACATTCCCATAGGCAAATTGATTTTGCCCTTTTCTATAAGAGACACCATTTTACTGTTTGATTTTGCCCCTTTTTGTATAAGGGACACCATTTTACATACTGATGTTGCCCTTTTGTATAAGGGGCATCATTTTACTGTGCCATCATATTTAATGGGACTTGAGCATCTACAGGTTTTGACCCCAGCGGGCCCACTGAATTTATTTCAAGGGTTTATATCCCACCTATTTAAAAGGGATCCAGTAATTTAAAAAGGCACAAGTCTTTTGCCCCCTTTGGCACTCATTCCAAGTTTTTGGAGCAGTGACAGAAAAGGACCGGGAGGTCACCGCCAGTCTGGTCTTTCTAGACCAGGGGTAGGCAACCTGCAGCCCGCGGGCCGGATGCAGCCCGGCAAGGCCTTGGGACCGGCCCCCGGCCTGGTCCTGCCACCAATTGCCGCTGGGGCCTTTGGGGGGCAATTGTCTATAGAAGCTCAGCAAAAAAACTGAATTTATATTAACATATTTTTTTAAAAAATCAGCAATTTTTTTCACGTGTCCTCCATTTTTTTTTTAAAAAGTGTCTTCCATTTGAAAAATTTTGTCTACATTTGTCCTGGTTTATTTATATATTTAATTTTCTAAAAATATTTAATTATTTTTTTTTGGCTTTCAGCCCCCCGTTGTCTGAGGGACAGCAACCCAGCCCCCGGCTCAAAAAGGTTGCCTACCCCTGTTCTAGACTGTAAAAGGTTTTTCCAAAAGGATCAGAGTGTATGGGGAGGATTGTATGGGAAGAGGTGTTCCTTCAAGTAGACTGGACCCAGGCCATGTTGGGCTTTATAGGTGATAACCAACACCTTGTACTGTGCCCGGAAGATAATAGGCAGCCAATGTATTGATTTTAAAATAGGTGTAATATGGTCAAACTTGGATTTTCCGGCGACTTGTCTGGCTGCCATGTTTTGTATAAATTGGAGCTTCCGGACATGGCACAAAGGTTGCCCCATGTAGAGCGCATTGCAGAAATCAAGGCGAGAGGTTACTAGAGCATGTACAACCGTTTCTGGGTCCTGCTGCTCCAGGTAGGGGCGCAACTGGAGTATCAGCCAAAGCTGATAACAGGCACTCCTGGCTGTCGCATCAATCTGAGAAGACAGTTGAAGCAACGAATCCAGGAGCGCTCTCAAGCTGCGGACGCAGTCTTTCAGGGGAAGTGTGACCCCATCTAGAACTGGCGAACTTATCTCCATACCTGGATTGGGGTTACCTATCATGAGTACCTCCATTTTATTTGGATTCAGCTTAAGTCTATTTTCCCTGATCCAATCCATTACCGACTTCAGGCAGTCATTCAGGGGGGAGATGCCCTCCTTGGTCACTGAAACAGTCTGAGACATAGAGAAATAAATTTGGGTTTCATCAGCGTACTGATTACACCCCGCCCATGTCTCTGGATGATCTCACCCAGCAGCTTCATGTAAATGTTAAACAGCATGGGGGAACAGAATGGTGCCCTGAGGGATGCGAGATGTCAGTTCTCTCATAGAGGAGCAGCTATCCCCCAACATCACCATCTGGAATCTGCCTGAGAGGTAGGAACGTAGCCACTGCAGAGCAGAGCCAGCGATTCCCAACTCTCTCTGGCGTTCCAGACGGATACCATGGTCTATGATAATGAAGTAAATTTCTGCACATAGGCTAGTACTAGGAGTTGCCCCAGGCCCTGGCTGGATCATGACACACATATAAGAGATAAGACGAGGCTAGGCTTGCCATAATCCGCC
>NC_056522.1:270566717-270607792 GCF_019175285.1 Sceloporus undulatus
CTTAATCCGCCGCCCCCCCCCCCGTGACCAGCACGCTTTTGGGGGCCCCTCCCAGTCACGGTCCGGTTTGGGCCCCCACCCTGCCTGGTCCCCTGTTTGGGGCCCGCTCCGGCCATTGCCGCTGCCGCTAATGCGACTGCTGCGGCGCCAACCCACCTCCTCCTCCAGCTCCGCCTTCCTCCTCCTTCCTCGCCTCCAGGCGAGGGCTTGAATGCCGCCCAGGCCTCAGTAGGGGCCAGCGGCAGCGTGCCCACCTGCCCCACTTCCCTTGGCGCGCGCGCACGGGGAAGGAAGTGGGGCAGGCGTGCGCGCTGCCGCTGGCCCCTACTGAGGCCTGGGCAGCATTCAAAGCCCTCGCCCTGGAGGCGCGCCTGCAGGCTTCAGAGCGGGAGAGAAGGGTCTCTCCTCCAAGGGAGACCCTTCTCTCCCTGCCTTGGGGCTTGCCCCGCCAGCCAGGCAGGCTCCCCGGCAGGGAGGAAGGGTCTCTCCTCCAAGGGAGACCCTTTTCCCCTGCCTTGCAGCTTGCTCCTCTTCTTTCTCCTCCTCCTCTCTTCTGTCTCCTCTCTTCCTCCTCTTCTTCTCCCTCTGCTCCTCCTCCTTCTCTTCCTCCCCTTCTTCTTCTTCGTCCTCCTCTTCTTTTCCACCTCCTCCTTCCCCTCTTCCTCCCTTTTCTTCCTCTCTACTTCCTCTTCTTCCTCCTCCTCCTTTCCCCCTCTTCCTCCTCCTCTTCTTCCTCTTCTTCCTTTTCCTTCTCCTCTTCCTCCTCCTCTGCTTCTTCCACTCTCTTCCCTCTTCGGTTTTGACCAGAAAGGGAAGCACATTTCTGCCATCTGTCTCAGGAATAATGCCAAATGTCCTCCATTTTTATCATGTCTAAGAATCATGCATTTATATGATTTTTTTAAAAAAACATCATTTTTGCGTGCCCTCCATTTTTAAAATGTGTCCTCCATTTGAAAATTTTGTCCTACGTTTGTCCTACATTTGTCCCAGTTCGGAGGTCCTGACTTATGGCAACCCTAGACGAGGCCCGAGACAAAGCACGAGAAGGTAACACATGCATCAGCATCCTGCGTGCTAATCTCCTCTTGTCTGGGAAATGTGTGTCTAATCGCCCCTCTTTCAGTTTGGTTTTGCTCCATTGTTCCTATCCTGGAAAACCAATTCTAATATGCTCAATCCTTTCAACTTCTTGGTATCTGCCCTAAGGGTTATTTTTGGTATAAATACTGGAACTATTACAGCCAGTCTTTGGCTCATTCCAGTAGCAGGTAGAATCTCTGTCAGTTTGCTTGGTGAAGCACCTCAATGTGGTCGCTATCCCCACGTGCCACGGGAGTTATTGAGTCCTCTCTTCATCCCGGATCTGCAACATTGGAGACAAGATCCGCATAGGAAATATCACCATTAGTGAAGCCTCTGATCTATTCCAGCTTCCCCACCTTTAATTTCATAGTCCCTTGTATGTGTGCACAGTTGTTTGCATGAGTGAGAGATTTATTCCCCTTTTTATTTATAAAAGCATTTGATACAAAAACAATAAAAAAGCTTCAAGTTACTACATAGTATCAGAAATATATTGAAGTTCACAGATCTGTACTTCCAAAGTCACTTTAAAAACAATTCCCAAACTCTTATACCCATACATTTAACATTCTCTTTTTTTATATCAGTTTCTCTTTTTACTTCCTGTTACCTCGAAGTATATTCCCGCGAGAGATTTATTCCCTTTTAAACTGAAACTTATTCTTATTTGTAGTCTGCCTCTGGAGTCTGTGTGAATTTGGACCCAGTAAAAGCTGGGAAAGATCCCTTAAGCCAAGTATCCTGGTCCTTCTAAATCTCTCTGTTTGATCTAAGTATGAATTCCCTTGAGTGAATGTTAGCTGGTGTCCCCTCCAACATCAGAGCATTGTGGGTTACACCGAAGATTCCATGGGATGGAGCCATGTCAGTGAAAGTTGCACCATAGCACATAACTGTGTTGTGTGAATGGGCCCCACATCTCAATTCTTTTCCATTAGCATTCTGAAAACCTTCATGATTTGGGCATTGTTGTTGTGTGCCTTCAAATTATATCTGACTTATGGAGATCCTATCATGGGGTTTTCTTGGCAAGATCTGTTCAGAGGGAGTTTGCCTTTGCTCTCCTTCGAGGCCGAGAGCGTATGATTGCCCAAGGTCACTCAATGCCTTTTTTTTTTTTTTTTTTTTTTTTTTTTGCCATAGCGGAGATTCAAACTCTTCTCTCCAGAGTATGTCCATGCTCTAACCCATGGTCCCCAATTTTGGTCCTCCAGATGTTTTAACTTCAGCTCCTAGAATTCCTGACTGTTGACCAAGCTGAGTGGAATTTTTTGGAGCTGAAATCAAAAGTTTGGTAACTACTGCTCTAACCACTGGTCACTCTGGCTCTCAAATTTGGGCATACAGTATCCAATCAAACTTAACAGAATTCTCAATGATTTCCACTAGTCCTTTGCTATGAAGAAGAGCATTTATACTTGCCTAGCAGAAAACAATTAGAGCAAGCCAAGCTCTGTAAACAAACCACAGATGGAAAACAGTGCTAGTGACAAGCCACAAAATGTTACTCAGCACACATTGTGGTGTCAAATACATATTTAATAAATTGTACAAGAAAAGCAATATAATAGATGAAGGTATACTAATCAAGACACAGGAGCACAACATAACGGTACACAACAGGAGCACAACAGGACACAGGAGCACAACATACCGGTAGGTATTATGACATTATTAATAAAGGAAACCCCAGTATAATATGCAATAGTAACACAATAAATGTACACTTATTATACAAATAAAACACACATTAAAAAGGCATGCAGGTAAAACCTATTTCAAGATCTTTGTCAAGACTACTTTCCCTCTATCTTTTAGTGTCATTCTGTCCAAAATATAATAAAAACTTAATTTAACCTACGATACATGTCTCAAACCACATAATATAATCACAGCTGTTGAGGGGAGGCATGCCTGTGAGAGCTCCACCTTTAAAAGCCGGCTCACAGACCTTTGAGCCCAGGAACATCACTCCAGCCCAGCTGTTTGAGGGGAGTGTGCCTGTGACACAGCGATAGTGAAGGGTCCATGGTATATCATGTTACGATATGAACTTCTTTATTTTCCAGAGCCCATAGGCTTCCCCCTCTCACTTGTCCTCATAAATCACCTGCCAGCAGCAGTGCATCTTAGACATACGGACATCATTCTCCCTTCCATCATGTATTGTGATTTTGAAATGTGATTTTATTGTTATTTGTATTTTATTATAATTTTTGCTGTAATCTGCCTTGATTCCTCTGGGAAAAGGCGGAATATAAATAAATTTATTATTATTATTATTATTATTATTATTTACAATCTATAATTTTGCTAAAACACGGTTATTTTATACTTCCAGGAGCAGGCTACAGAAAGTTGGGAGACTGAATGTTCCATATTCCCTGGGAATTTGAAAGTAGGTCATAATGATCCTGCTAGAGCCAACGTGGTACAGTGGTTTCAGGGTTGGACTACAGCTCTGGAGACCAGGGTTTGAATCCCTGTTGTTCATGGAAACTAGGGTTGCCATAATTTGCTACCCCAAAACATTTTTAATATGTAGGGCAAAATGTAGGACAAATGTAGGGGGAAATTGCCCAAAATGGAGGACATTCAAAAAATGGAGACACAACCAACTAAAGGCCAGAAACATTATTAATATTTAAAAATTAATACAAATCCTTATTTACAAAAAAAAAATCAATATGGAGGAGATTTTGACATTCTTTTAGACAGAAGGCACACAGCAACAGAAATAATAAAGTACATCTGTAGAACTGAAAGATAAAGAGATATTGTTGTACCAACCTGTGAGAAATGCGTATGCTGCTGCTGCTGGACTATGGAGGAGGCTGCTGAAGGACTCTTTGGCAGCGGCCTCCTCTTTTGGGGCTTAGCCGAGGGAGAAGAAAGCCTCGCCAGCGCAGCAAGGCTTCCTCCTCCCTTGGCTCTGTCCCCCGGGTGGCATAGCCGAGGGGAAGGAAGCCTTGCCGCGCAGCAAGGCTTCCTTCTCCCTCGGAGCGCAGAAGGTGCCTCGGGTCTTGGCCGCCGCCACTGCAGTGGGGGCGACTAAAACCCGGAAAACCTGGAAAGTCGGGACGGGACCTTCCCAAGGCTTTAAGAGCCCTGGTGGCGCAGTGGTTAAATGCTGTACGCAGCCATCACTCGAAACCACAAGTTGCGAGTTCAAGACAGCAAAGGCCCAGCCTGACTCAGGCTTGCATCCTTCCGAGGTCGCTAAAATGAGTACCCAGACTGTTGTGGGCAAATAGCTTACTTGCTAATTAGCTTACTGCGTTCCCGCTATGATCTTTGAATCGTATATAATAAAACAAATTATTATTATTATTATTTAAACCGGGAAAGTCCCGCCAAAAGTGGGATATCACAAGCCTAGTAGACATGGACTTACCATGGCATCTGATGAAGCCGTGGAATGCGGGACCGCTGAGAATGAGCAGTGAGATGCTAGGGCACACTGGACCTGCTGCTTTCTCTGCCCCACAAGGATAGTAAATATTATCTCATCACACTGTATACACTGTTCTGCACTGTACTGAAATAGGCTGGGATTCTCTAATTGCAGTCATTGAGGCAGACTTAGAGCTGCATCCACACTGCATGAATAATCTAGTTCGACACCACTTTAACCGCCATGGCCATGGCTATGGAATTGTAGTTTTTTTGGCACCAGGGCTCTCTGACGAAAAAGGCTGAATGTCTCACAAAACTGCAGTTCCCAGAAGCCATAGCATTGAACAATGGCAGTTAAAGCAGCACCCGTCAAATGGTATTAATTCTGCAGTGGAGACACAGCCAGAGAAGAAAGAAGAGCAAATAGGGTTCCTTACCTCCTCTGCTCCATAACTAGCCCTGTGTGAATTATGGAAGAAGACTGCGATGGAGAATCCCAGCCATCCGCACTCATGAATGTGAGACAAAGCAGAAGGAAAAGGGTGCTCACCCACACCCCTGTGAATCAAAAAGCCCCTACGCTTTGACCTTCCAAGCCAGCCCCATTGCAACACTTGAGGGCACCTAGCCTTGCTTTCCCCGACTCCAGTCTAAAACCACACTGCAGAAATAATCTAGTTTGAGACCGCTTTAACTGTGCTGGCTCAATGCTAGGAATTGGGAGCGTTGTTTTGTGGAGACATTGAGCCTTCTCTTTGTAGTCTGGTGCCACAACAAACTACAGTCCCCAGGATTCCCTAGTGCTGAGCCCAGCGTTAAGCAGTCTCAAACTGGTTATTTCTCAGTGTGTTTTGGACCTCCGTAAGCACAACTGAAGCTGTGATGCCCATGAACTTGAAAATACACTATGCTCTGGCTCTGCTCTGTATCAAGAAGCTATCCAAGGTGTTGAACTCTTTTCTCCAAAGATGGAGATAGAAGACAGTGGTCAGTGCTCACCTCTGTCTGTGTGACACATTCCTCTATTCAGGGATGCAGGAGATCATTATTCTGCGCAGCCAATATAAAGCCCCAATCACTATGAGAACTATGGCATAGGTGTAGGCAACAAGCCAGAAAGCTACTGGTTGCTTTGCCAACCACATCCACATGCTCCCCAATTGCTTAGCCACCCACATCCACAAAGACTCCAACGCCCCATGTGGATCTGTAGATTGAAAGATTTTTTCCACACTGGGGTCTTCTTGACCTCTTAGGCTGAAGACCAACAAGGGCAGAACCAGGAGAGAAACAGACTGGATCTGGCCATGTTGGGTTCTCAAAGCCCAACTGCCCAAGTGGATGCATTCTGGAAAAAAAAGATCAGTGCTTCAGTCAAAGCAACCATGTAGGTGACCTCCAATTGTGAATTCATATGACCTCAGGGTTCTGCTGAGCTGTCATGGTGACTCAAGATATATAGCCTTGTTAGTCTGTAAAATCAGTGTCTCGCAGAACCTTTGAGGCTAACTGAAAGAAAAGAATTGGCAGCAAGAGCTTTCCTAAAGTCTAACTGCATAAGGCCACTATGACACGATTGATATCTGGTCTGATAGCATAAGAGCATATATCTGTTTTATTGTATTGATAAAATCAGTTCCAGCATTGTACAGTGGGCCTTTGGTATCCTCTGTGGTTTGGTTCCAAAATCCACATTCACAGATGCTCAAGTCCAGTTGCAGTGGTCCCTCCATGGATTCTCAAAACAAACCAACTTATTTTTATTTTTATGTGTTTACTGTATTGCTATCTGCTTTTCTCCTGGGTCAGCTATTGGCTAGGAAGGGCTGATCCGAGGCAGAGAACAAGGGAAACTCTCTCTGTGCCCACCAGGGTCACAAGATGGGAGACTTAGGTGTTTATCGCAATGGCCCTGAAACGGGCCCAGTGCGTTCTAAATGTGCGTGGACGCACACAGAATGGGATGGGCCAAGAACCCCATTTTATTGCACACTGGAACACCCCGTTCGCCGTTCAAAAAAACGCTTTAGAACAGTTCTCAAAATGGCACCCTCTGGGATGGAATGGGGATGCAACTGGAACGCCTGTGGCAAAGGTGGCATTTCAGTGTGCAATAAAATGGGGTTCTTGGCCCCATCCCATCTGTGCACGCCCCCGTGCGTGCACGTTTAGAATGCACTGGGCCTGTTTCAGGGCCAGTGCGATAACCTTCTTAGTGTCCTTGCCATTTATCGGATTTGCAGAATTAGCAAAAGCATCCTTCCTCCAGACTTTAAAGCAGAGCACTCCTTAGTGCTGTGTCACATCGCACAACATCTCATTTCATACCAGCTGACCTCCCTCCATATGGAATCCTGGGATTTGCAGTATGATATTTTATCCTTCTCTCTCAGAGAGCTCTGGTGCCACAGCAAACTACTGCATATCCCAGGATTTCCATCAGATGGAGCCACGGCACCTAAACCAGTGTCAAGCTGCATTATTTCTACAGTGCAGATGCGCCCAAAGTTAAACCCACACCTGGAAATGTGGGCTGTATCTACACTGCGGAAATGAATGCAGTTTAAGGCTGCTTCAAGCACCGTGGCTCAGTGCTACAGAAAGCCTGAGATGTGTAGTTTTCGTGAGATGGCTTTGGTGTCACAGCAAACTGGGCACCCCAGAATTTCCATAGGATGGAGCTGTGGCAGTTAAAGTGGTGTCAGACTGCATTAATTCTGCAGTGTGGCTGCAGCCTGGGCTTGAAATGGAATTGCTGCTGAGGGCATTTCCTGTTGACAGCTCAGTACCCAAAGAGGATTTGGCCGACCAGAGCCGCTGGGGCTATTAACGGCTGGTCCAATCCGGGCTGGAAGCTGAAAGGGTGAAGGCACCTAAGATGTCAGGCAGAGGTTGTTCACGCCTCCCTCGCACTCGGCACATGTCCAGAAGCATCTTTGCGCCTCTATTGTGGTTCCATCAATTCCAGATCAAGTGCTTTGAAGTTGTTCCAACTTATCAGGGGGCTTCCTTGGCATCTTTCTTTCGGGGGGGGGGTGGTCTTTCCCAGGCTATTCTCTGAGGCTGAGAGAGTGGGCTTGCCCAGGGTCACCCACTGTTTCCATGGCCAGCCAGGTTTGAATCCTGGCCTCCTAACTTCTTAGTCTACACCACATTGGCAACCTGAATCCTCTTTCTCCTTCTGCTTTACACAAGTACTCCTTTATTTGTGACAGATGGTTTGGACTTCCAGATTCTTGACCACTGGCCATTGATATATATATGTGTTGTGTGGCCTTCAATTAGGGATGCCATATCCTGACAGCAGGTGGGATTGTCCCATTTTTGGCTGTACCGAGATGGCCCCATCCCGGTTGCTGCCAATTCATGGTTTTGGGCCTGGCCCGGGCCAGGCTCACTCATGCGGCCATTGCCACGGCCACTGATGCGGGCCCCACCCACCCACCACCACCTCCTCTCTCCTCCGTGTGGCTGCACTGCCCACAGCAGTTGCCCGGGCTGCGGCTGGCAGCAGCTCACACTCGTCCTGTTTGCGCACCCGTGGGCGGGGCTAAAAAAGGAGCTTGTCCCCTTGAGGCTGTCTGGCCAATGCAGAATAGCGGGGCAGGGCTGTTTCCAGCCCCAGTCTGCCATTGGCTAGCCTCAGGAGGACGTGAAGCTTCGGAGGAGGAGGAGACAGAGCAGGAGGAGGACTGAGGATAGGCTCTGGGCCAGGGGGAGGGGAAAGGGCCCTTTTCGCGCCCACATGGTGCCGAGGAGGAAGAGGAGGCGGATGAGGAGTGGAGTGGGTGGCCATTTCCCCCAATTGTATTTTTTGTGTATTTTTTGTGCTTTTAACAAGTCTGCCTTGTTTTGACAATGATGTGGTGGTGGTGATGATGATAATGATGATTGATATCAGCAAGCTTCTGAGGCATGGGCCACTCTTTCTGAAGGTGAGAGAGTGTGACTTCCAAAGTGTATTTTTTGTGTATTTTTTGTGCTTTTAATGCTAAGACAAGTCTGGCCTTGTTTTGACGACCGACGACGACGACGACGACGACGACGTATTGATATCAGCAAGCTTCTGAGGCATGGCCAATGAAAGTTGCTCTCAATTTTACCAACTCATGAGCAGTGAAGAAAAATCAAAGTACCTTGACCAGTACACACTTCTGAGAAGTAAGTTGGTGTAAGAAACCTGAAACCGAGGACAAATCCACTTCTTGTTAAAGCACCTGACATGTTAAAAGGTTTGGTTATAGAATAAGCAACTGAAATATGTAAGAAGCTATGTTAAATAAACCGTGTTAATGTTAACCCTTATTAAGAGTTAAACCCAAAGGGTTTGGTTATGCAATAAGCCTCTGAAATATGCAAGAGTCCATGTTATATAAAGCCATTTTAAATGCCCAAGTATGTTGTGTGTGTTTTGGAATTGGGGGGGGGGGTTGGCAGAAGGGAAGACAATTTCTAAACCATCTGTCTAGGAAAATGCCAAAATGTCCTCCATTTTGAGCTGCCTAAGAAACATGCTTTTTCTATAATGCTTTTAAAATTATTTTTTAGTTGTTTGTGTGTCCTCCATTTAAACAACATGTCCACATTTGGGGCAAAATTTCATCCTACACTTGTCCTACATTTTTTACATTTGTCCCGGTTTGGAGGTTGCAGTTATGGCAACCCTAATGTCTACTGGCTTCAGTTGCAAGTCCAGTAATAAATAATATAATAATAATAATATAATAATAATAATAATGTTTTATTTATAGACCGCTATTCCGCAATGATCATCGCTGTACATAAAAGTTGCAATACAAAATTAGCCCCTACCATCCCCTCACATCCCTCCAGGCTGGACATGACAGTTGGCCATGGAGGGAGCTCTGTCTCTCGGCAGGCCCGATGGTTGACCCGCCCCCTCACTCCCCCCAGGCTGGATGATGACAATTGGCTGTGGAGGAGGGCTCTGTCCAGAGGCGTCCCAGCAGGTCCACCTTCAGTGCAGCCTGCACTTCTGTCCCGAATCAGAAAACCATTCCATGTTCTGGGAGGAGAGCATGACACCATTTTTGTTCTCCTAGGTGCCTCCTCTGCTCAGCCTTGGCTCATCAACATGAGGAACACAGGACAACAGGCAGAAATTGCTGTACATATCGCAAGCCTGAGGATTTTAAAGAGTGCAGTCCAGGCGAAGACGCGTGAAGTCAAGGATGTGCACGACAGGCCCCATTGCAAGTCATGGAAGATTTTTTCGGCAGGGTCCACCCACCTGTCCCAATCCTAACCAGGAGGTGTGGCAGGCCACAGACAAGGAGGAAGGCCAGAGAGCAAGTGGTTGTTGATCGGGTATGGCGGCTGTGCAGGGACTACATAGAAGCCCATCGTACCCCCTATCCCGTCTCTCTGCGCGCACACACACACGCATATTCCCACTGCCCCCCACGCGTGTCATTGTTGCTCCATCAGGCCGGGCCACAGAATGTGCAATTTTTTTACATGTATTTGGGCATACAGTTATCCAAATCAAACTTAACAGAATTCTCAATGATTTCCACTAGTCCTTTGCTATGAAGAAGAGCATTTATACTTGCCTAGCAGAAAACAATTAGCAGCAAGCCAAGCTCTGTAAACAAACCACAGATGGGAAAACAGTGCTAGTGACAAGCCACAAAATGTTACTCAGCACACATTGTGGTGTCAAATACATATTATAATAAATTGTACAAGAAAAGCAATATAATAGATGAAAGGTATACTAATCAGACACAGGAGCACAACATAACGGTACACAACAGGAGCACAACAGGACACAGGAGCACAACATACCGGTAGGTATTATGACATTATTAATAAAGGAAACCCCAGTATAATATGCAATAGTAACACAATAAATGTACACTTTATTATACAAATAAAAAACACACATTAAAAAGGCATGCAGGTAATAACCTATTTCAAGATCTTTTTCAAGAACTACTTTCCCTCTATCTTTTAGTGTCATTCTGTCCAAAATATATAATAAAAACTTAATTTAACCTACGATACATGTCTCAAACCACATAATATAAGCACAGCTGTTTGAGGGGAGGCATGCCTGTGAGAGCTCCACCTTTAAAAGCCGGCTCACAGACCTTTGAGCCCAGGAACATCACTCCAGCCCAGCTGTTTGAGGGGAGGTGTGCCTGTGACACAGCGATAGTGAAGGGTCCATGGTATATCATTGTTACGATATGAACTTCTTTATTTTCCAGAGCCCATAGGCTTCCCCCTCTCACTTGTCCTCATAAAATCACCTGCCAGCAGCAGTGCATATTAGACTACGGACATCATTCTCCCTTCATCATGTATATTGTGATTTTGAAATGTGATTTTATTGTTATTTGTATTTTATTATAATTTTTGCTGTAATCTGCCTTGATTCCTCTGGGAAAAGGCGGAATATAAATAAATTTATTATTATTATTATTATTATTATTATTATTATTACAAAGTCTATAATTTTGCTAAAACACGGTATATTTTATACTTCCAGGAGCAGGCTACAGAAAGTTGGGAGACTGAATGTTCCATATTCCCTGGGAATTTGAAAGTAGGTCATAATGATCCTGCTAGAGCCAACGTGGTACAGTGGTTTCAGGGTTGGACTACAGCTCTGGAGACCAGGGTTTGAATCCCTGTTGTTCATGGAAACTAGGGTTGCCATAATTTGCTACCCCCAAAACATTTTTAATATGTAGGGCAAAATGTAGGACAAATATAGGGGGGAAATTGCCCAAAATGGAGGACATTAAAAAAAATGGAGGACACAACCAACTAAAGGCCAGAAACATTATTAATATTTTAAAAATTAATACAAATCCTTATTTACAAAAAAAAATCAATATGGAGGAGATTTTGACATTCTTTTAGACAGAAGGCACACAGCAACAGAAATAATAAAGTACATCTGTAGAACTGAAAGATAAAGAGATATTGTTGTACCAACCTGTGAGAAATGCGTATGCTGCTGCTGCTGGACTATGGAGGAGGCTGCTGAAGGACTCTTTGGCAGCAGCCTCCTCTTTTGGGGCTTAGCCGAGGGAGAAGAAAGCCTCGCCAGCGCAGCAAGGCTTCCTCCTCCCTTGGCTCTGTCCCCCGGGTGGGCATAGCCGAGGGGGAAGGAAGCCTTGCCGGCGCAGCAAGGCTTCCTTCTCCCTCGGAGCGGCAGAAGGGTGCCTCGGGTCTTGGCCGCCGCCACTGCAGTGGGGGCGACTAAAACCCGGAAAACCTGGAAAGTCGGGACGGGACCTTCCCAAGGGCTTTAAACCCGGGAAAGTCCCGCCCAAAAGTGGGATATCACAAGCCTAGTAGACATGGACTTACCATGGCATCTGATGAAGCCGTGGAAATGCTGGGACCTGCTGAGAATGAAGCAGTGGAGATGCTAGGGCACACTGGACCTGCTGCTTTCTCTGCCCCACAAGGGATAGGTAAATATTATCTCATGCACACTGTATACACTGTTCTGCACTGTACTGAAATAGGCTGGGATTCTCTAATTGCAGTCAATTTGAGGCAGACTTAGGCTGCATCCACACTGCATGAATAATCTAGTTCGACACCACTTTAACCGCCATGGCTCATGGCTATGGAATTGTAGTTTATTTTGGCACCAGGGCTCTCTGACGAAAAAGGCTGAATGTCTCACAAAACTGCAATTCCCAGAATGCCATAGCATTGAACAATGGCAGTTAAAGCAGCACCGTCAAATGGTATTAATTCTGCAGTGGAGACACAGCCAGAGAAAGAAAGAAGAGCAAATAGGGTTCCTTACCTCCTCTGCTCCATAACTAGCCCTGTGTGAAGTTATGGGAAGAAGACTGCGATGGAGAATCCCAGCCATCCGCACTCAATGAATGTGAGACAAAGCCAGAAGGAAAAGGGTGCATCACCCATCACCCCTGTGAATCAAAAAGCCCCTACGCTTTGACCTTCCAAGCCCAGCCCCATTGCAACACTTGAGGGCACCTAGCCCTTGCTTTCCCCGACTCCAGTCTAAAACCACACTGCAGAAATAATCTAGTTTGAGACCGCTTTAACTGTGCTGGCTCAATGCTAGGGAATTCTGGGAAGCGTTGTTTTGTGAGACATTGAGCCTTCTCTTTGTAGTCTGGTGCCACAACAAACTACAGTCCCCAGGATTCCCTAGTGCTGAGCCCAGGCAGTTAAAGCAGTCTCAAACTGGATTATTTCTACAGTGTGTTTTGGACCTCCGTAAGCACAACTGAAGCTGTGATGCCCATGAACTTGAAAATACACTATGCTCTGGCTCTGCTCTGTATCAAGAAGCTATCCAAGGTGTTGAACTCTTTTCTCCAAAGATGGAGATAGAAGACAGTGGTCAGTGCTCACCTCTGTCTGTGTGACACATTCCTCTATTTCAGGGATGCAGGAGATCATTATTCTGCGCAGCCAATATAAAGCCCCAATCACTATGAGAACTATGGCATAGGTGTAGGCAACAAGCCAGAAAGCTACTGGTTGCTTTGCCAACCACATCCACATGCTCCCCAATTGCTTAGCCACCCACATCCACAAAGACTCCAACGCCCCATGGTGGATCTGTAGATTGAAAGATTTTTCTTCCACACTGGGGTCTTCTTGACCTCTTAGGCTGAAGACCAACAAGGGCAGAACCAGGAGAGAAAACAGACTGGATCTGGCCATGTTGGGTTCTCAAAGCCCAACTGCCCAAGTGGATGCATTCTGGAAAAAAAAAGATCAGTGCTTCAGTCAAAGCAACCATGTAGGTGACCTCCAATTGTGAATTCATATGACCTCAGGGTTCTGCTGAGCTGTCATGGTTGACTCAAAGATATATAGCCTTGTTAGTCTGTAAAATCAGTGTCTCGCAGAACCTTTGAGGCTAACTGAAAGAAAGAAATTGGCAGCAAGAGCTTTCCTAAAGTCTAACTGCATAAGGCCACTATGACCACGATGTTGATATCTGGTCTGATAGCATAAGACCATATCATCTGTTTTATTGTATTGATAAAATCAGTTCCAGCATTGTACAGTGGGCCCTTGGTATCCTCTGTGGTTTGGTTCCAAAATCCACATTCACAGATGCTCAAGTCCAGTTGCAGTGGTCCCTCCATGGATTCTCCAAAACAAACCAACTTATTTTTATTTTTATGTGTTTACTGTATTGCTATCCTGCTTTTCTCCTGGGTCAGGCTATTGGCTAGGAAGGGCTGATCCGAGGCAGAGAACAAGGGAAACTCTCTTTCTCTGTGCCCACCAGGGTCACAAGATGGGAGACTTAGGTGTTTATCGCAATGGCCCTGAAACGGGCCCAGTGCGTTCTAAATGTGCGTGGACGCACACAGAATGGGATAGGGCCAAGAACCCCATTTTATTGCACACTGGAACACCCCGTTCGCCGTTCAAAAAAACGCTTTAGAACAGTTCTCAAAAATGGCACCCTCTGGGATGGAATGGGGATGCAACTGGAACGCCTGGTGGCAAAGGTGGCATTTCAGTGTGCAATAAAATGGGGTTCTTGGCCCCATCCCATCCTGTGCACGCCCCCGTGCGTGCACGTTTAGAATGCACTGGGCCTGTTTCAGGGCCAGTGCGATAACCTTCTTAGTGTCCTTGCCATTTATCAGGATTTGCAGAATTAGCAAAAGCATCCTTCCTCCAGACTTTAAAGCAGAGCACTCCTTAGTGCTGTGTCTACATCGCACAACATCTCATTTCATACCAGCTGAACCTCCATCCTATGGAATCCTGGGATTTGCAGTATGATATTTTATCCTTCTCTCTCAGAGAGCTCTGGTGCCACAGCAAACTACTGCATATCCCAGGATTTCCATCAGATGGAGCCACGGCACCTAAACCAGTGTCAAGCTGCATTATTTCTACAGTGCAGATGCGCCCAAAGTTAAACCCACACTGGAAATGTGGGCTGTATCTACACTGCGGAAATGAATGCAGTTTAAGGCTGCTTCAAGCACCGTGGCTCAGTGCTACAGAAAGCCTGAGATGTGTAGTTTTCGTGAGATGGCTTTGGTGTCACAGCAAACTGGGCACCCCAGAATTTCCATAGGATGGAGCTGTGGCAGTTAAAGTGGTGTCAGACTGCATTAATTCTGCAGTGTGGCTGCAGCCTGGGCTTGAAATGGAATTGCTGCTGAGGGCATTTCCTGTTGACAGCTCAGTACCCAAAGAGGAATTCTGGCCGACCAGAGCCGCTGGGGCTATTAACGGCTGGTCCAATCCGGGCTGGAAGCTGAAAAGGGTGAAGGCACCTAAGATGTCAGGCAGAGGTTGTTCACGCCTCCCTCGCACTCGGCACATGTCCAGAAGCATCTTTGCGCCTCTATTGTGGTTCCATCAAATTCCAGATCAAGTGCTTTGAAGTTGTTTCCAACTTATCAGGGGGCTTCCTTGGCATCTTTCTTCGGGGGGGGGGGTGGTCTTTCCCATGGCTATTCTCTGAGGCTGAGAGAGTGTGGCTTGCCCAGGGTCACCCACTGGGTTTCCATGGCCGAGCCAGGATTTGAATCCTGGCCTCCTAACTTCTTAGTCTAACACCACATTGGCAACCTGAATCCTCTTTCTCCTTCTGCTTTACACAAGTATCTCCTTTATTTGTGACAGATGGTTTGGACTTCCAGAATTCTTGACCACTGGCCATTGATATATATATATGTTGTTGTGTGGCCTTCAATTAGGGATGCCATATCCTGACAGCAGGTGGGATTGTCCCATTTTTGGCTGTACCGAGATGGCCCCATCCCGGTTGCTGCCAATTCATGGTTTTGGGCCTGGCCCCCGGGCCAGGCTCACTCATGCGGCCATTGCCACGGCCACTGATGCGGGCCGCCACCCACCCACCACCACCTCCTCCTCCTCCTCCTCCGTGTGGCTGCACTGCCCACAGCAGTTGCCCGGGCTGCGGCTGGCAGCAGCTCACACTCGTCCTGTTTGCGCGCCCGTGGGCGGGGCTAAAAAAGGAGCTTGTCCCCTTGAGGCTGTCTGGCCAATGGCAGAATAGCGGGGGCAGGGCTGTTTCCAGCCCCAGTCTGCCATTGGCTAGCCTCAAGGAGGACGTGAAGCTTCGGAGGAGGAGGAGACAGAGCAGGAGGAGGACTGAGGATAGGCCTCTGGGCCAGGGGGAGGGGAAAGGGCCCTTTTCCGGCGCCACATGGTGCCGAGGAGGAAGAGGAGGCGGATGAGGAAGTGGAGTGGGTGGCCATTTCCCCCAATTGTATTTTTTGTGTATTTTTTGTGCTTTTTAACAAGTCTGCCTTGTTTTGACAATGATGGTGGTGGTGGTGATGATGATAATGATGATATTGATATCAGCAAGCTTCTGAGGCATGGGCCCACTCTTTCTGAAGGTGAGAGAGTGTGACTTTCCAAAGTGTATTTTTTGTGTATTTTTTGTGCTTTTAATGCTAAGACAAGTCTGCCTTGTTTTGACGACAACGACGACGACGACGACGACGACGATATTGATATCAGCAAGCTTCTGAGGCATGGCCAATGAAAGTTGCTCTCAATTTTACCAACTCATGAGCAGTGAAGAAAAATCAAAGTACCTTGACCAAGTACACACTTCTGAGAAGTACAGTTGGTGTAAGAAACCTGAAACCGAGGACAAATCCACTTCTTGTTAAAGCACCTTGACATGTTAAAAGGTTTGGTTATAGAATAAACAACTGAAATATGTAAGAAGCTATGTTAAATATACAACCGTGTTAAATGTTAACCCTTATTAAGAGTTAAACCCAAAGGGTTTGGTTATGCAATAAGCCTCTGAAATATGCAAGAGTCCATGTTATATAAAGCCATTTTAAATGCCCAAATGTACTGTTGTGTGTGTTTTGGAATTGGGGGGGGGGGGTTTGGCCAGAAAGGGAAGCACATTTCTACCATCTGTCTAGGAATAATGCCAAAATGTCCTCCATTTTGAGCATGCCTAAGAAACATGCTTTTCTATTAATGCTTTTTAAAATTATTTTTAGTTGTTTGTGTGTCCTCCATTTAAACAACATGTCCTACATTTGGGGCAAAATTTCATCCTACACTTGTCCTACATTTTTTTTTACATTTGTCCCGGTTTGGAGGTTGGCAGTTATGGCAACCCTAATGTCTACTGGCTTCAGTTGCAAGTCCAGTAATAATAATAATAATAATAATAATAATAATAATAATAATAATAATGATGTTTTATTTATAGACCGCTATTCCGCAATGATCATAGCGGTGTACAGTAAAAGTTGCAATACAAAATTAGCCCCTACCCATCCCCTCACTCCCTCCAGGCTGGACGATGACAGTTGGCCATGGAGGGAGGGCTCTGTCTCTTCAGGGCAGGCCCGATGGTGTTGGACCCGCCCCCTCACTCCCCCCATGCTGGATGATGACAATTGGCTGTGGAGGGAGGGCTCTGTCCAGAGGCTGGTCCCAGCATGTCCAACCCTTCAGTCGCAGGCCTGCCACTTCTGTCCCTGAATCAGAAACCATGTCCATGTTCTGGGAGGAGAGCATGACACCATTTTTGTTCTCCTAGGTGCCCTCCTCTGCTCAGCCTTGGCTCATCAACACTGAGGAACACCAGGACAACAGGCAGAAATTGCTGTACATATCGCAAGCCCTGGAGGATTTTAAGAGTGCAGTCCAGGCGAAGACGCGTGAAGTCAAGGATGGTGCACAGACACTGGCCTCCATATTGCAAGTCATGGAAGATTTTTTCGGCAGGGTCCAGCCCACCTGTCCCAAATTCCTAACCAGGAGGTGGTGGCAGGCCACAGACAAGGAGGAAGGCCAAGAGAGCAAGTGGTTGTTGATCAGGGTATGGCGGCTGTGCAGGGACTACATAGAAGCCCACGAATCCAGGTTTCCCAAGTCCAGGAGATGGCAGCTGTCCAGGGTCTTCGCAGAAGCCCAAGAAACCAAGTAAAATAAAACTGACATGCCCAGAGTGTTTTTCAAAATTTGCACTCCTGGACAACAGGATGCGGTCATTCCCCAGATAAAACCTGTAATTATTCCCCTGATACCCCACAATCTCCGCCACTTGGGGTCACCTTTTTTCTGAAATTCTGGAGAAACAATCAATACATTGGCATACTGTCCAAACACCTTTAGGTAGCTTAGGTTGGGTGGCCTCCCATATAACATGAAGTAGGGTGTTTGTTTCACAGCAGAATTCCAAAGCCAGTTAGTGATGTGGCAGGCAGCCAGGATTGCCTCCCCCCCCCCAAAGTCCTTCTGGGGCCCCTACATCAAGCAGCATGCAATCCTTTATCTGTTTTAACACCCCAATCTTTCTTTCTGCCAAACCGTCTTCCTGCGGAGTGGCTGCATTAGTGGTGTTATGGCTGCTGCCCTTCTGTTTTCATCCAATTATTCAAGCTTTGGGACAAAAACTCACTACCCCTATCTGTCACCAGAGTACCAACCTTGTACTCAAATTCCCTTTCCACCATCTCCACCCAGTTCTTGAATGTGGAAGCAGCCTGATTCTTCTCCCTGAGTGTGTAAGCATAGGAGTATCTGGTGTGCCTATCGACAATGACCATCAGATATCTACAATTGCCCACAGTTTTAGTGAAGGGACCAGACAGATCAGCATGCACCATTTGGAAAGGCCTCTAGGTAGCACATTTGCTTTTCTTGGCAACAGGAAAAGCCTTTACCTTTATCTTGCTGCACACAGAACAAGCCAGATGATTCCTGCAGTCATTCAATTTCAGCCCAGGGCAAACACTTCCCAGTTTCCCCAAACTCATGAAACTAGTGTGTCCCAGCACCCTATGAAAATAATGCACACAGTTTGAGTGCAGAGGCACATTGTTCACTGTGGCACACTGGGCATGGGCATCTAGAAAATATAACTTGTTGTGCTTGTGTGCTGTTGCACAAACCTGCCCCTGTTTTGTGATTACATATTCATCCCTCTCAAAATGTAGAGCATACCTGTCTGAAGTCAGCGAGGACACACTGACCAGACAGTTTCGCAACCGGGGGGCACACAACACATTCTCAAAGTCTTTGGCAAACCCAGAAAGTACACAGTCCCCATGTCCCTTATTTGGCTTGAACCCCCGTCAGCCAAATCCACAGAGTCTACACACGAGGGCTTGCAGTTCTTCAGCAAAGACTGTTAAGGAAAAAGCAACATGGGTTATGCAGTAAAAGAAATAAAACATGTATGTGAGAGTCAGGGTGACTCAGCAGAAGCCAATTGAGAACCACACAGGTGTAAATGGTAATACAATTAACAAGTCCTAACTGCCAAGGACAGAAATGTAAAGTGGATGATTGGACACACCTGACAATTGTTAAGTGGTCAAGGCTGAGATGATGAAATCATTAATTGTAGGATGAACCAAGAGAACCAATGAGAATGATGTACACGCCTACTGGGTGGAAACAGACAACAGTGGGTGGTACCATGCATTGACTATAATAATGACTATGCATCCCAATGTATTTTGTGGGTAGTAGTAGTGGATAGTGAGGAGTAGAGTATTGTTGTATTGGAGTTGTGTTGGATAGTTTTGGAGCTGTATATAGTAGAATAAAGTAGATCTTTTATTTAAGACTACTGAGTTGTCTGGTGTCTTGGGTGAAGCTACAAGAACCAGCTGGATCCTGAAGAAGGGTGAAGACTTCTGTGAAAGCAAGAGTGAGAAGGCTTGGAGAGCTTGTCAGGGTCTTCAGCCTATTCTCTGTAACTCTTGCTAAGCTATAACCACTGGCCAAAACTGGTCAGCGCGGTGCACAACCAGGTGGTGAGTTCAAGCCAGAGGTGAAGAGCTACAACTCCCATCATCCTGTTAACTAAATGATGGGTTGCTCCACTGTCAACAAGCCAAATTATCTGGCTTTAGCGGCGAGATGGGCTTGACTGTCACTGTTTTTCGCTGCCGAAACAACTCCCTTCCTGTTCCCAGGAGACCTGTGTCGTTCCTTCTTTCTGACGCAGGTGGATTCTTGCAGTTCCTCTTGGGATAACCTGGCTGTCCGCAATTGTAGCATCTCCGGACTTTGCAAACAGCTGCATTCTCGGCTTGTTGAACTGACTCCGATGGTGTGTTTGCTGATCTTGGCTTGGCATGTTGCTGTCTCTGAATGCCTTTCTCAAAACGCCATCTCTGGCATTCCTCCAAGACATGTGTCGACACCAAGTCCATTGAGAGCTCACTCTCTGGAACCCCCTGTAAGCTGTACAATATGTGATCAAATTCACTGGATAAGCTGCCTAGCAAGATGTATGCTTTTTGTTCTTTAGCCAACCTTATTCCTCTGTTTTCTACCTCTAGTAACAGATGTCTCATGGTGGACAGATGCTCTTCTGGAGACTGTCCCTTTTGCATCTTACAAGCATATAGTCTCTTGCTCCAGAGCATTTTTGACAGTGCAGAGTCAGATTGATGCACTTCTCTCAGTGCATTCCAAACCTCCTTGGCAGATACCTTATCTCTTACATGGTCTAACTGACTGGGCTCCAGAGTGAGACATAACGTAGCTCTGGCTCTTCTATCTAGCTCAGCATCTTCACAGTTAAACCTTCTTCAATTACATCCCAGAGTCCTTCTCTTATTAGGACTGCCTTGGCATTGACAGCACATTGGCTGTAATTGGAGTCTTTTAACTTTGGGAACTTCACAAAATTCATGCCGGCAACAAACAAACAAATGCTCGGCCTTAACAGCCTCCCACAGCTCTCACTATCTGCTGAGTATAAGAAGATGGCTGGCAGCTCAGCTTCTTAACTCTTTGCCTTCCAGCCCTCAGACAGTTTGAGCTGCTCTTCTGGATAACTGCTCACAAAACAGCTTCTCAATCAGGTGCACAGGCAGATCCTGAGGTGCATTCTGGGCCCATAACCCTTGTTAAAATGCTTTTGATGTTTTTACACAGCGCATGAGGCAACACGTCAACATATGGCACCAAATTCTCCACCTTTGTGACTGTAGTCAGTAGCTTGTGAGCTGGAGAAACATCTCTCCCTGTCTCAGTGCGCAAAGAGACACTGTAAGCTTCTCTCAGATGAGGCTTTTATTCATAGAAGAAGTTCCACTGTGTACAACACTACATACATCGACACCATCCACCATCCACACAAGTAACAACCCACTCTGAGGCACCAACTGTCTCACTCTCCCTCAGTGACAGTTAAGAACCACATTGACAGTTGCATCAAGATTCCAATGATGCACTGTTTGAATGCTGACACATATATCTTCCAATAGAGCTGGAAATAACTTACACAACACCTCCACCTAGTGGCCACATCCATGTCATTTTATCAGACCTGTTTACCATGGTCCTAACAGGCCCTGCTGCTGCTGCCATCCTCCTCTCTGCCCAGGAGGCAGCTCCAGTCTGGGGGGAAATCTCATTTTTTCCTTCCTTCCTTCCTTCCTTCCTTCCTTCCTTCCTTCCTTCCACCTGGCCATCTGCAGCAGTGACTGGGAGGATGATGATGAACCAGCTTCCTGGTTCTGAGCCCAGCCGTAGCGGCCAAGGCTAGCAAAACCAGCAGCAGAGAGTCCAAAAAGGCTGGCAAATGGCAGTTCTACTATTGTTCTTGTATAATAAAAAATGGTTATACAGTGGTACCCCGGGATATGAATTGATCGCGTTACGAAATTTCCGGGATACGAAAAAAATAGATAGGAAAAATCTGTTCCGGGATACGAAGGTTTTTTCGGGTTACGAATGTTTTTTTCGGCGCGAAATTCAAACCGCAAAGCGCGGCTAGCGGCTTTCCAGCGCTAGCCGCTAGCCTTTTCGGGTTGCGAAATTACTCGGGGTTACGAACGGAGCCGCGGAACAAATTAATTTCGTAACCCGAGGGACTACTGTATTAAATAGTAATTTGTGTGTTCATGCACTTTGCTGTGTCTTTTTTCAAACCTATTGACTTCCAATTTCTCAGCTGCTTTTAATAATGTACCAGTTTCTCTTTACTTCCCCCCCTTCATCCTCAGCTTCTTTCCATTGGGTAGGGTTGCCATAATTCACTACCACCAAACTGGGACAAAATGTAAAAAAATGCAGGACAAATTTTAGGCCAAAATGTAGGACAAATGTAGGGCAAAATTTAGGCCAAAATGTAGGACATTCAGGACAAAATGGAGGGCACAACCAGCTAACAGCTAAACACATTAATATTAAAAAACATTAATAGAAATCCTTATATTACAGAGATCTTGTTGCACCTCAGAGACTAAAGGCATCTGAGGAAATGGACATTACGAAAGAAAGCTCATGCTGCCAACTTCTATCTTTCAGTTAATAATAATAATAATAATAATAATAATAGAATTCAAAGACATAGAGATCCTAGATCACCCCTGAGAGTAAATGGATCTGAGGAAGTGCCGCAGGAGGCAGTGGTGGAGGAGGGCCAGGGTTTGATCCCTTGCTTGGGCATTAAAAAACCCACTGGGCTAGTCATACTTTCTCAGCCTCAAGGGAAGGTGAAGGCAAGCACTCTCTGGTCGAACTTCCCCTCAGAAAGCCCTTGGGGAAGTCACAGGCTCTCAGCCTCAGAGGATGACAAAGGCAAGCACTCTCTGAACAAACCTCCCACCCCCATCCTTGGGCAAATGACATTTTCTCAGCTTCAGAGGATGGCAACCTCAAACCCTCTCTGAACAACCCCTCCCCCAAATCCTTGGGCAAATGACACTCTCTCAGCTTCAGAGGAAGATAACCTAGATAACCCTGTGATAGGTTCCCTTTAGGATTGCTCTAAGTCAGAAGCAACTTCACACACATACAATCAACACATCCAAGTCACACTGTCTCAGCCTCAAGGGAAGGCAATAGCATACCCCTTTTGAACAAAGCTTGGCAATAAAAGCACCTGATGAAATGACTTGTAGCGCACGCGCGCACACACACACACAGAGGGAAAGAGTTTCAACAACAACAGCAACAAAGGGAAGAGTTGCTCTGAGAGCGATGGCTCTTGGCCAGCCTCCCCAAGGGTCCTTGTGGGACAGGGCCACCCTGGGTCAAAAGGGGGGGGGATAGAGGTCAGGGCCCCTTTAATCCTTGGAAGCCTCCTCCTCTGAGGCAGCACCTTCCCCAGGATGAATGGAGTTGAGATTGGGGGAAACTGACCGGAGGGCTCTGTGCCTCCTCTAGCCAGAGGGAAAAGGGAGGAGGACAGAAGGACAGGAGGAGGAGAAGGGAGAAAGGATGAGAAAAAGAAGGAGAAAGGGGAGGAGGGGGAGAAAAAAAAGAGAAGGAATAGAAGGAGAAAAAGAAGGACAGGAGGAAGAGGAGGAGAAAGGCAAAGGAGAGAAGGAGGAGGAGAAAGAAGGAAAAGGAGAGGAGGAGGAGGAGAAGGAGACCAAGAGGGTGAGAGCAGCACTCCTGGAGACCAGAGAGCCAAGCCCCGCTCTGCCATAGAAACCCACTGAGTATCCAAGTTGGGCAAGTCACATTTTCTTAACCCTCCCCTCCAACAAAGTTTGCCAAGAAAGCCCAGTGATAGGTTCCCCTTAGGGTTGTCATAAATTGGAAAAACGTGAAGGCACACCCACCTGTAAGGACCGATGGGTACGGGGAGACGGGGGAGAGAGGGCCTGGGGCAGCTGGTCACTAGGCTCGCTCCTCCTTTAAGGCCTCATTCACTGCCTGGAGAGAGGCTAGGAGGCTGGCGGCATCATGGGCCTCCAGGGCCCCGGCCAGGGCAGCGCTGCCAGGGCGAGCTGGCCACCGCAAAACCCTCCTCTCAGACATGTGGAAGAGCATCTCCCGGCAGAGGAGGGAGACCTGGTGGCTGTGATGGCGCATGTACGCACCACTGGCTCTGCTCACGTCTGGGGGCCGGGCCAAGCCAAAATGAAACCCCCGTGGCCCAGAACCCCTCCTAACTGGCGGCAAGGTTGTAATTTTTTTTTTAAAAAAAATACTAAAATAAAACTAAAATGGCGGGGAAGGGCAGGGGAGAGTTCAGTCGACCAGGGCCTGGGACACCATTGCAAAACTAGGCAGGGACACTCCCGGGGCTGAAAAACTGTGATTGTCCCACCTAAAAGTGGAACATGGCAACCCACTGAGTGACCTTGGATAAGTCACATTCTCCCAGCCTCAAAAGGCAAAGGTAAATCCCCTCTGAACAAGTCTTGCCAAGATAACCCTGTGATAGTGTCACTCTACGTCAGAAAACAACGTGAAGGTACACAACAAAAACATAATGACCCTGGACAGTTGAGTAGTTACAGTTATCCTGAGCTGATAGATGTATGTTTGGGGCATGTATATAAGTTATGTTTAAGTTGTTATGCCATGTTTTAAATGAAATAGTCCTGAATAGCACCTGATTGAGATCACCAGCAAATGTCTGCTGCTCTATGTTGTTTTTTAAAAAGATTCATACAGCATAGAGTTAGCACAGTTATAGTTGGACTTATTTTGTATTTTTGCTTTTATTTGTTTATTTGTAATATATAGTGCTTATGTTATGTAACTACTGAATGCCAGTACATTATTCAATCCATCTCTCTCCCCTTTATTTGTAGAGTATCTCTCCTCCACTCTCAAGATTGGGACCCAAGGTGATTTACACGATAAAAGACATACAAGACCACATGCAGCTAAAAATCCAAACAATTAAGATGAAAATACTAGTGTTAAACAGAGCCACTTTGCTCTGACAAGTAAATGAGGCAATAACATAGGCGTGTTACAGACCGGCCAGAAGGGGTGGTCTGCCGCTGTCTTCATTTGCAGCATGGAGGAGCCCCAGCGTCCAAACCACGAGGCTCCTCTGTGCTGCAAATAAGAAGCGCCAAAATGGCGCTTCTCTTTGTGGTGCAGATATGACGCCGCAAGGCGCCAATGGCGCACTCGCAGCGTCATATGCACCACGCAACATGCAGACGCAGCGCGTCCGATACGTAAACATGGTGGCCCCCATGTGGAACAGGTGCCGCCATTTTGTACAGACTCGGTCTGTATTAGGGATAGGGACGTCTGGAAGTGACGCCCCTTTCCAATCCTAATATGGACCCAGTCCGTACTTTATGCCCGTTTGTAACGGGCCATAGTTTTCATGGTTTACTGTTATCTAAATGAGGAAAATAAGCTTCTTCCCCCTTATGTGTGTGGATTTCACCTTCACTCTAATAATAAAATAAAAGTAACAGTAAGAATTTCTTACCTGCCTCTACCCATGGATGGAGAAGAGGAAAAGCAACAGATTAAAATACCACACATAACATAGGACCAGTTTAAAACATATAAGACCAATACATACTCAATCAGTCCATAGTTTAAAGTTCATAATTTAAAGTTAATAATTTAAAAGTGATCTAGACAGGCCTACCAGAAGAGATGGGACTTTAATGCTGGACAGTGTGTTCAGCTGTCAAATCTCTTCTGAGAGATTATTTCACAGTCTAGGGGTATCTGAAGAAAAAGTCTTCTGAGTGATAGTTGGCAATTAGATTATTGGAATAAATGTCCCCAAGAGGACCTGAACATATGGTGTGGATTATACGGGAGGAGGTGATCCCAGAGGTAACCTGGAACAAAACCACTCTAATCACTTAAACAGATGACACTTCTAAGATAGTTTACTTTTCTAGATACAAGCTAAAGGTTCAGTTTCAGCTGTCTGAAGATCTCTGTCAAAGCTTGTTGTGTTTTACAAGCTGAAGCTATGCAGTCAGAAGTAGGAATTGAGTCTTATCAAGGATAGAGCTAGGTAAAATGAAGACATTGCCCCCCAAATAAAAATTCTGCCCCCTTATGAAATTTTCCTTCAACTCCCGAATTTCTACTATCACAGTGACTTAAAACTTCAATTGTGCCTTTAAATGTAAAACTTAGGCATCCAAAGAAAAGGGACAGGCAAAGTTACCAAGGGAATGTGAACATAAAAAATAGAAGAGCTCTAGTGGTGTAAATCATTTTCAGTGTCTCACTCTGTGCAATGCTGGAAATTTGGGGGCTGAAGGAAAATGCCATAAGGGACAGAATTCTTATTTAAGGAGGCAATGCATGCTTTAATTTTCCCCTACCTGGTAGGTGTATCTCTGAATTCAAGGCAGCTTAATCAGTGGTAATTACTGTATGCTTAGGACTGTTGTATGGACTCTAATGAAATGCATATAAAGCTATACACTGCTGTTCTTGGGGGTGTGCACATATCAATATATTAGGGATGAAGAACTCTAGGGCTTTAGGGGACCACACTGGCCTCTTAGAAGACCTTTGAAGGCTTCACTCCTCTTCTGCCACCTTGACATTTTGTTCCTCTCAAATACTTCCCACCTTGAGGGAGGGGAAGAGAATCGGCTATGTTTTTGGTTCTGAGCAGTTAAAGACCCAGGAGAGGCCTTTTTACAACAATGTGTCCTATTGAATTTCAGAAATGATTTGGGATGACATAAATGATCTTGGGGCAGTGGCCTCGGTGTATATGTACCCACTATCACAGTGTCTGCATTTCAAAATTTATGTTTGTATAATCTTTTAACAAATTGTAATGTTTTAATGTTTAATGTTTTACAGTAAAATGTTGTAAGCCACCTTGAGTCCCATTACTGGGAGACAGGTGTAATAATAATAATAATAATAATAATATTGCTGCTTCTCTTCAGCACCCTTCATTTGGAGCATCCTTTCTTCAAAGTCCCATCTCCCTAGCTTAAGCCTAATTCCCTCACCAGTAAGCCTTCTCAGTCATTTGGTGCCCGCCCTCTTAGATCATGCTTATTCTGCCCTTTCCTGCACCATTTTACCCACCTTGCCATTTTCCAATACCTGAGCCACTCAGGAAATGGCATCTAGAGGTCTTTGTATTCACATTCTTTTCCATGCAGGAGGCCAGCTTAGTGAATAGCAGGTTGGGGCTTCGTCGTTTCTACTGTAACAGCCATTGCTATTGTTGCTATGTTCCTTCAAGTTGACTCTGACTTGTGGTGACCCTTCTGTAGGGTTGCCTTCTTTTGAATATAACACCTACAGCATCTGGTATTTTCTGCCAGTCTGCTTTCCAAGTCCTAAACAGGCCTGACCCTGCTTAGGGGCTGTACAGACCAGCCCAAAGGGCCAGTATCGGGGTGGAGTGGGGATTGGTGACTGCCCGCCGGATGCCACAACTCCTCCCCAATGCCAGCGACTGGTAGAGTCATGACCCTTCTTTGGTGCTGTATTTAGGCGCACTACGCCGAAGAATCGGTGAAAAGCTGCCACCACAGTGGCAAGGGTGGCTTTTCACTGCTTTAAGAAAGAACAACATTTTGCCAGCCCTATTTGGGCCAGCAAAGTACTTGATTGGGCCCCCAGCGTGTGGTTGCTGTGGACCCGATCTGGCTCTCCCAGGGGCAGTGCAAAGCCGTTCTACTGGGGTGGTCTGTTTTGCCCCTTAGTTTCCAAGATGAGACAGTAGCCAATATTTAGGGTATTTAGGCCACTGCTGTAACACAATGTAATTTGCTCTCTGTTAGAAAACTGTTGCTCCTTTGCTTATATGAAAAACAAGATTCCAGCTTGTGAAAAATTAAAAAGGAACATTTTAATAAACGTTAATGAATAAAATGCATCTACACAACAGTCAACATATGGTACAAAGATCATGTGTTCCACAAACACAAGTTCCAAATGCTTCCAAGCAAAGTAACTGTAGTTTCCAAAGACAGTTAGTTATTCAGACTTGAAAGTTATCAGGGACTTCAGAGACAATGTCCATTTTAAGTGTAGATGTTATGAATCTCATTCGTTGTCACCAATTTTGTCAGTAGTTCTGTGCTTCTTGAAATATCCTGAGTTTAAAAATAATAATAAAAAAATTAATATACAAATAACTGTCGATTACCTAATTGCCCCACTCTTAGTTATATAACTGGGGGGGGGGGAGAAGCTGTGTGTTCATTGCCATTTAAATCCAGCTCCTGCCATAGTTCACAACAGTGCAAAACTTCCTCAGTTATGGGGGAAAAGGCAGACTAGAGAGAGAGAGAGAGATGCAGTAACAACAGCAATAATTTAGAAGCCACAACAACTAAAATGGACATAAAAGCAGGCATTCTTTAGTGAGGTAAATTAGATTTCTGATACATGAAAGGAAGTCTGGGGGGAACCTTAGATACAGTGGACCCTTGTTATATGGTGGGGTTTGGTTCCAAGATCCCCTGTGGATAACAAAATCCGTGGATGCTCAAGTCCCATTAAATATAATGAAATAGCAAAATGGTATCTCTTATAAAAAATGGAAAAGCAAGGATTGAAATTTATACTTTTTTTGAACAGGACCGGCTGTACTTTTAAATAGTATTTTTACTTTGTTCTTTAGCCCAAGATGTTGTCACTGTGACATAACATACAATCAGCCCTCCATATCTACGGATTTCTATCCATGAATTCAAGAATGAAAGTATTTTTTAAAATACATAAATTCCAAAACAAACAAACAAACTTTGAGTTTGCCATTTTATATAAGAACACCATCTTACTATGCCATTGTACCTAATGGGACTTCAGCATCCATGGATTTTGGTATCCACGTGGGGTCCTGGAACAAAACCCCAGCAGACACCAAGAGCCCACTGTGCTATCCATTTAAAAACACAATTTTGAATAAAGAAATGAATGGATATGTTTTAGGGATATTTTCAAACATGGTTTAAATATAGGAATTTACATGGGGAACTTGTAATTCATATTTCCTCCAGTTAAACTGTGGAAGAAAGCAGTGCAGTGAAGGGGGGTGGGGAGGGGAACAGATTTCAATCCATTTTAAAATCCTGAGAACTTTAAGTAGTTATGAATCATGGTTGGTGCAAGCACCTGGCAAGGTCAGTAACTGTAGAGTGAGACTGGAAGTATGAAAGACTCCCTGTTAGTCCAGAAACAAAGAGATGGATTAATGCCCATAGTCAAGATAAAACAAGCATGCGTTTGCTGGAAGGTTTCCAGCAAAAGCCCAGCTTGGCTCTTCATGTAACTGTATCCTTAAAATTGTAAGCTCTATAAAAAGCTCTTTCCATAAATGTACATTATTCTCAGTTTTCTTCACAGCAACTATCATGGTGACTAGGTAGCCAACAGCTCAAGTAAGATAATTAAGCCTTACCTTAACCAAACTCTTTAGAATTTTGGAAGACAGGACAGGCTGGAAAACTTCAACTGTTACCAAATCCAGTTTGAGGATATCAGTGTAACACTGATAAAACACTGCAGGGATTTGCCACACTTGACAGTAACTGAGAACTAGGTGTAATGGAAGATAAATGGCAAAATTGATTATTCACTTGCTCTTGCAGTAGATAATATAAGTAAAACCCAAAATATTTAATAAATCTGATTGAAACACACATTTTAAATACTTTATGGGTGGGGTCATGCGTTTCATGCATAGTGTTGCACCCATGTAGTTTCACATCCTTCCTTCCCACCTTGGAGGACACTTTCAACCACCAGGAAAACTGCCAAAGCAATCTACAGCCAGGAAAGGACAGGAGGTACCCAAGCAGCATCTGGCTGGAATTCAACAGCCAGGAGAAGACATCTGACATCACTCCCTGTCCCCATGGCAGCACACTCCAGTGTGGAAAAGATACCTTTTGTCAGGATTGTGGTGGTTACACTACACAAGGAGGTTTTGAATATCTCCTTGCACAACATCTAAAAAGGACATACATTCATTTAACCCCAGTTTACTTGAATGTATGTACTAAGACATACACTGAGACACTAAGTTCTAGGCAATGTAGCACTGTGTGGCTTCCTTTTGGAATAGGATACCAAGACATTCTCTGTGTGTGAGCTTTAAACTGAAGTAATTTTGGCATCCCTGTTATATGTTTTCTGGAAAAAGGGCAACATGTTACATTAAGGCAAATAATTGCATAGCTAAGAGTGACCTGAAACACAGTTGTTACCAAGGATCCAGCATGACTGATACTACCATAAACTATTGTATAATGAAGCGGACTGCGCAACGCCTAGAGTGCCACTGGCGGAAACATCAACTTTTGCCTGACAAGACACATCATAGGAACTTTTTGGATTCCTATGGCGTGGCAATAGATGCAGCAAAGAATTCTATGCTGCACATAGTGCATCTGCAGAATCTCATCCACAGAGCTGTTCAGGGTGGTTAAAGAGCTAATGCAATTGCCTCCCACCCTCTATTGGAACCAACTAAAGCCTGCTGTGATGCCTTCAATAACTTTTTTGCAGATAAAATCTCTCAGATAAGAGTTGATCTAGATGCAGGCATTATAACAGAAAATATAAGAGAGGTGTCCAGTGACTCTGTAGACTATGTTAAACTGGATCATTTTGAGTTAGTAAATACCGATGAAGTGGACAAGCTTCTTGGAAGTGTAAGAAGGATGACGTGCCCTCTCGATCCTTGCCCATCATAGTTGACCGCCCAGGGTGGGGATGCAGTAAAAACACTACTTCAATTCATAATCAATGCATCATTTAGATAGGGAACATTCCATCAGAGCTAAAACATGCAGTGGTTAAACCACTTTTAAAAAAATCCTCTCTAGACCCTGGAAGGAATAACTATAGACTGGTCTCCCTTCTACTATTCTGGGGCAAAGTGATTGAGAGGGCAGTTGCTTTCCAACACCAGGCTGTCTTGGATGAAGCTGATTATCTAGCCACATTCCAAACTGGCTTCACAGCAGGATACGGAGTTGAGACTGCCATGGTCACCTTAGTCAATGATCTCCGTCTGGGTATCGACAGGTGAAGTGTGACCCTGTTGGTGCTCTTGGACATCTCAAGCGGCCTTTGATACCACAGAGTATGCTATCCTTCTAGAATGCCTGAGGGAGTTAGGAATTGGAGGCACTGCCCTCCAGTGGCTCCATTCCTACCTCTCGGGCAGATTCCAGATGGCGAAGCTGGGGGACAGCTGCTCTTCTAAAAGAGAGCTGACATCAGGCATCCTCCAGGGCGCCATTCTGTCCCCCATGCTGCTGGGTGAGATCATCCGGAGACACGGAGCACGGTGTTATCTGTATGCTGATGACACCCAAATCTATCTCTCTCTGTCTCCGACTGTTACAGTGACTAGGGATGGCACCTCTCCTCTGGATGCCTGCCTTAAGTCAGTAATGGGCTGGATGAGGGAAAACAAACTCAAGTTGAATCCAGAGAAAACGGAGGTACTAGTGATAGGTACTCCAGGCCTGGGGCTGGAGATTTGTCAACTAGTCCTGGACGGGGTCACACTTCCCCTAAAGGACTAAGTCTACAACTTGGGAGTACTCCTTGATCCATCTCTACAGTTGCCATCTCAAGTAGAGGCAATGTCCAGGAGTGCTTGGTACCAACTTCGCTTGATACGCCAACTGTGTCCCTACCTGGACCAAAAGGAACTTGAAGCAGTGGTATATGCACTAGTAATCTCTCGTTTAGACTTCTATAATGCACTCTACTTGGGGCTACCCTTGTACCAGTCCAGAAGGTTCAATTGGTTCAAAATGCTGCAGCCAGACTGGTCACTAATACACCTAGATCTGACCTTATAATACCAGTGCTGAAATCTCTTCACTGGCTGCCAGTCAGTAGAAGGTTTTGGTTATCACCTTTAAAGCCCTACATGGTTCGGGCCCGAGTTACTTGCAGGAATGCCTCTCCCTACATAATCCGCCCCGCACACTCAGAACATCCAGGAAGAATTCAATGGAACACTATAACATCAGGTTAATAACAATTTCCCATAGAGCATTTACAGCTGCAACCCCTAAATTGTGGAACAGTCTACCAGAAGAGATCTGTCATATTACCACCTTAGATGCCTTTAAGAAGGCACTTAAGATGGATCTCTTTTGGCGGGCGTACCCACCTGATTCTTTATAAAACCATGTTAAATGCTCCACCCTTGATGATGATTATAGGATTACCTGATGATTAGATACTTTAAGGAACTAATAGGAATGTTGTAATTCAGTATTAGTATTTTATAGTTTCTATCTGTATTAGTACTGCATTTTTAATGATGCAATCCCGCTTCGATCCTTGGGAGAGGTGGGAAATATAAATAAAAATTATTATTATTATTATTAACGTATATACTTGACTATAAGTTGATCTCATGTGTAAGTTGAGGGCAAGTTTTGGGGCCAAAAGTATGGATTTTTTAATATGAGCCATGGATAAGTCGAGAGTAAGACTTAAGATCATGTAACAAAAGATCTAAGGAAACAATGCCAAAGAACTTACAAAATTGCAGGAGGCATAACTGTTTGTGTTCACACTTAAGGATGGATGGATGAGAGAACAGGGGAAGGTCAGTGCTTCCAAGACAGATTACATTATTGCGTTTCACCAAGGGATGGTTTCTATTTTTATGAGAGTTAAGGTACAGTACTTACATTGACCTGTTGATAAGTTGACTCAGATTTTTGGGGTCAATTTTCTGACTAAAATTTCTAGACTTATACATGAGTATATACAGTAATTCAGTGTTGTGCTATTGGGAAATAAGGAGAAAAGGTGGAAAGGGCAAACACAGAGAGAAATAAGTTATTTATTTGGCAAGTAACCCATGGTCTGAGCTGGTGGGGGTGCTGTTTTGCCACTTCCTGTGCTAAGACCTCTGGTTAAAGTGATTAAATACCTGCAGCAGGGAGATCCCGTACAATATTTGGCTGCTCTAGAAGTGAACAACAGACTTGATCTTTGAACGCTGTTGTCTTTACTGCTTTCAGAAAAGGAGAAGGAAGTGTTAAAATTGATTCTGTTGTTTTATAATCTGTAATGGAACATGATGAGAGAACCAGTACTTGTAAATCAATCTTCTGCATGCATCCAAAAACCTAAGATAAAGATACAAATTTCAGTGTGAGCGTGACAAATTTAAGAAGAAAGGCTATACCAAGTCTTATTCACACTAGTATCTGTATTGTGGTTTCTTCCATGTGAAATATGGAAATATGATTCAGGAAGGACTCATCCCACGCTTTCTACAAGCGCGTAGGAATGTACTGATAGTCAAGTGGTAAACAAACAAATATCCTGAATCATTGCTATCTTTGCAAGGCAGGCTATCTGGCAACAACCTATTCCATTCTGAAGAAGCAGCCAAGGAAGCATGTTGCAATAGGCTGGGTTCAACATGATTCCAGGTAATGGACAAATTCTCATCACATTGTACAAAGCTGGATGACAATCCCAACCCATGTTGCTTTTCCTGGCAGGTGAAATTAAGTGCTATGTTGCTCTTAAGAAAGGAGATAATATGGAGGGGCAGAACGTGGCTACATAGATTCCTCTGTACTTGCCTCTCCTTCACCTTTAAGAGAGGCTTTTCTCTCCCTTTTGAAACAATGCATATCTTGCTTTAATGGATAAGAAACCTCTCCTAAAGGTAAATGACACTTTCCCCATCACAGTGGTGGCTGGAGGGGCATGTGTTACAATACAGTGGTACCCCGGGATACGAATTGATCGCGTTACGAAATTTCCGGGATATGAAAAAGTTAGATTGGAAAAAACTGTTCCGGGATACGATGTTTTTTTCGGGTTACGAAATTTATTTCGGCGCGAAATTCAAACGCAAAGCGCGGCTAGCGGCTTTCCAGCGCTAACGGAAAGCCTTTTCGGGTTGCGAAATTACTCGGGTTACGAACGGAGCGGCGGAACGAATTAATTTCGTAACCCGAGGTAGCACTGTATAGCCTCCCTTCCTCCTGGAAGTTGCCCACCTCTTGCACAAATGTTCTAAACAGTAAAGTAGGCATCCAGTGAAATATGAATGAAAACAAGTTAGTTACAGTGTATTCCTAGACACATCTGCTCAGAAGCAAATTCCACTGAATTCAATGGGACATACTTCCAGGTGTGTTTATGTAAGACTAGACTTAAATTCATTTTCACCCTTCGTAAAAGCATGGACTCACCAATATTTGGGAGTGTGTGAGAGCAAAATGAGGACCCCATAAGAATTCTGACCCTTCTCCATGAAGTTTTTCTTCACTCCCCAAATTTCTAACATTGCATTAAACTGAAACTTCAGTTGATCATTTAGAAATACTATTTAGGCATTCCCTGCCCCCCCCCCCCCCAAAAAAAAGGTTCAGGAAACATTACCAAGGGAATGTGAACACAGCAAGTAGAAGAGTTTGAGGTGTGAACAATTTTCAGTGTCTCACTCTACAATGCTATCAATTTGGGGACTGAAGGAAAATTTAATGGGGGAGGCAGAATTCTTACCTGGAGGCACTGGAGATGATCATACAGGGGATGGGATGTCATTGTCCTGTCCCTGTCCCGTCCCTCCTGTGCAAATGCAGAAAGGACTTTCACAGGACGTTGCACTTATCCAGACATTGTCCCATCTGGAAACCATGAGTGACAGTGATCATGTGAAAGCCTTTCAAATTACATCACTCTGATCCTGTCACTGTCTCGTCATTGAAGTGGCATTGCCCTAGTATTTTGCATTAACAGTAGTTCACATCAATACAATGTCACTTCAATGACAGGATAATGACATGATCAGCACATATGATATGACAGGCTTTCGCGCATTGTCCTCCCCCCCGAAGGGATAAGGATGGGAGAGCAATCCCAATCTTGTCCTGTCTCAGTGTGATAATTAATTTGTCCCCCTGGTCTATATTACACATATCTCACCAGTGTCAATGAGCTTGTGCTTCTTACCTTTTCAAGCCACTGAAACTGTTGGTCTTCAGCCACATAACAATTGCACTGGCACAATAAAATCTGGAAGGGGTGATAATAAAAATTTCATAAATTTTTGCAATACTGTGTTAACAGGTAGTGCAGGAAATACTATTCTTTAAGGCAGTGAGCTTCCCCCCCTTTGTGACCCTTGACCCCTTCTGACTTCTCAGAATTCCCTTTTCTGTCCTCACCCTACAAAAAAAGCTGAATCACCTTTTCCGGGACCCCTCAGGAGCAGGCAACATTAATCTTTTAGACTGGTTGCAGGGCCTCCTTGCATTGCTTAATACAGGAGTACAACCCCACATCTGTGGGGAATATGTCCCCAGACTTATTGTGGATAGTTAAAAGTGTGAATAATAGTGAACCCTATATTTCTGACCGAGGTTGACCACTGAGTCATGATAGAAGACCTTAAAATGTCTAGAAAGGCTGTACCAGCAGTCTGTGTAGCCCCACAAAAAGATCCTGGGGCAGAAAAGTGGTCTCCAGATCCACTGGAGTTGCACACTGCTGACCAAGGCTACAATCCAATGGGCACATTCCTAGGAATAAGTCCTATAAAACACAGCAGACGTTACTGCATAGGGTTATACTGTACAGTACTTTCTTCACAGCATGCAATGCAAATTGAAGAGGCCTTAACTCAGTAATAAAGTGCGTATTATCATGTCTCATATCACTAGAACCTGGGTTCATATGCTTGAAGATAGTGGGAAATTTAGGATGGATACCCTGAAGGCAACAGATAAAGTGTTGGATGTTAAGCAAGGTCAGATGTGGTTAGTAATTGGATGGGAAACCACCAATAAATACCAGGTGCTATAGGATATATTTCAGAGGAAGGAGCTGGCAAAACCACCACTGAGCATTCTTTCCCTAAGAAAACCCTATGAAATTCATGGCATTGCCTTAGGTGCAAGGAAATAGGCTCACTAGTGCAAATTATTACTTAATAATCTATTCATGAACACTCAGCACCAAATCATGACAAGTAACTGCTAAGGCAGCAGCAATTATGATCTTCCAATTCTATGGGGGGGGGGACAACAAGATATAAAAGGTGGTACTTACAGTAGGATCTGAAATCAAGCGATAAAATAAACAGAATGAATCTGTTGGAAGGACATTGGTTCTGTCTGATGTTCTTGACCACTCATTCCATAATTTCACAGATCCAACTACCTCCCAGCATCCCGAACTCAAAACAAAGGAAGACAAGAACGCTGTAAACAAAAAACAGACTTGTTTTATGTAGTATTGTTGTGTCCGGCATGTTGCTGTTAGCTACATTTACAATGTAGTCATTTAGAGATGTACCTCAGTTTACACAATTTACGTGTTGCAAAAATTGGGCAGACGCTCTAAAGCTGATGGAAGTTTCTCAGTAAAACTCTCAGTTGGTTAAGCAATGAAACAAAGCCCCAAAACAGACGGGCGAAAAAGAACGGCTTCTGGCTGCTTCGGGGGCATGGTGTTCATATAATACACAGCCTCAGAGCGGCTGAAAGAAAAAACGCTCCTGGTGGCAGCTGGGTTTGAGACTGCATAGGCCTGGTTTGAGAATAGGTTGTCCAGTGCCCAATCAATTGTGAGTGGAGTAGCCAAAGGTCGGTCCTTCATGCCTGTCTGCCTCACCCCAAAGAAAACAATAATATTATCCGTATTGCTCACCTACTGCATTCTGACCCACAGCCAAGATGAACTTTGAGCAAGGAAACTGCTCTTCTGTAGAAGCATTTAATGTTGTATTCCAGACAACGTCAACCTTTCTAAATATAAGAAACAGAAGAAGAGTCAATGAGCTCCGATTGAGAAAATGGCTGAGAAGTCAAACCATACTAACAATCCGTACTAATAATCAAGACTGCTTAAATGCCAAAGTAGCCTCTTAATTTTTACAGTAACACCACAGACAAAACAGCTGTTTGTTTTCATGCCCGCACAAGCTCTTTTCAAAATTATAGCCATGTTAGTCTGTGGAATCAGTATGTAGAGATATTTTGTAGCACCTTTGAGACTAGCTGAAAGAAAAAAGTCGGCAGCATGAGTCGGCAGCATGAGCTTTCGTAGACTTAAGTCTACTTCCTCAGATTTTCCTAAGAGCTAGTCAGAATTTATTTACATTTCTTTGAAGGACTAAACTGTAATGATTTAAATTTAATGAAATCAACTGTTTTCATAATAAAATCACACCCATGTTTTGTTTTTCCTTTGTTAAACGTATTGTTTTGTTTGAAAATACCCTCCCCCCCCCAAAAAAAAAATCAATAGTGAGGAAAAGCCTCCTTAAATCCTGCATCTGAAGACATATATGTCCCACTGTTACCTCCCAAAAATCCTAACAGGAAGATTTCCAAAGTACTGGAGGGATATAGTCCTTCAAAGAAATGATTTAAATAAATCCTGACTAGCCCTTGGGAAAATGACTCCTCCAGCCCTTTCTTGGCAGTGAGGTGTTTTGTGACAGGCAGCTGCGACAGAACCACACTGGGGTCCCTGGCCACTGTAACAGAACAACAACCATAAATGTGAAGTCCAAAAATTAAAAATGTTGCAAGTCAGGTTTATGACATTGTAAATATTGAACAGCATGCCAGCGATAATATTTAATATGTTGTTGTTGCTGTGTGCCTTCAAGTCATTTTTGACTAATGGCGACTCTAAAGCAACCCCATCAAGGGGTTTTCTTAGCAAGTTTCTTCAGAAGGAACTTGCCATTGCTATCCTCTGAGGCTGAAAGGGTGTGACTTACCCAAAGTCACCCAGTGGGTTTCCATGACTAAGGAGTTTCTCACACTAGCGAGATTCTGCGGGAAAACAGGAATTAAACAAGATTTAAACCAAGGAAAACCTGGAAATGCCCAAAGTTTATCATATGATGTTGCAGTTAACGTGAAATAATGGGAAGTTAATCTGAATGCAAAGTGGAGAAAACGGCAGCTTTTTACTTTCGGAATAACCCAAAAGTAAAAAAGCTACCATTTTTATGTGCTTTGCGTTTGGATTAACTTCACGTTATTTCACTTGGGCAGTCCCTAGTGTGATAAACTAACCGAAGTGCAAGTTTAGTTTAAATTCGAATGTACTTTAACTTGCGTTTAATTCCTGTTTTCCTGTGGGCTTTCCCCTAGTGTGGTAAAACTCTGAGTGAGGATTCAAATCCTGTTCTCCAAAGTCCAAGTCCAATGCTCAAACTACCACACCATGCAAATCTGTTTTTATATTTATTTATTTACTGGATTTATATACTATCTTTCTTCCAAAATGGGATTCAAGGGGGCTTAAAATAATTTTAAAAAGGAGACAAGTAAAACATTAATTACAAAAGTTTAAAGATAATGTAATAATTTGCTGTTGCTGTGTGCCTTCAAGTCACTTCTGATTTATGGCAACCCTAATGAGAATCTATCAAAGGGGGTTCATTGACAAGAGGGGGTTTGCCTTTGCCTTCCCCTAAAGCTGAGAGTGTGTGACTTGCCCATGGTCACCTGGTGGATTAACACAGCCGAGCCAGGATTCAAATCCTGGCTTCTTAGAAACAAATGATCTTTTAAATCATTTAAATGTAATTGTTCAATACCATTTTAATTGTCAATTCTGCAGGTTTTTAACTGTATTGTGTTTTTTAGACTGTAAGCTGCTTTGGGTGCCAGTCTTGAGAGGAATAAAAATAAAATAGAAATAATAACAGTCCAGCACTCAAACCACTACACTAGACTGGTTCTACTCATATTAAAACATAAAGATTAAAAAACACAGTTTAGTTAAAAACCATTTACAAAACACACAACCATAGTTGAAACTAGAGTTAAAAACCATTTAAAATAGAGCAGGGCAGCCCTTCAATAAAGAGAAGAGTGAGTGTGTGTGGATGAAGAGGAGAGTGTGCAGGGATTATGGAGCTGGGGTCTCCATTCCATACTGGATTGCAAAAGAGGAGTCCCTGTTGAGATGCAAATGGACTTTAAATTTCCTGGACTTTGAAAACCTCCCTATTGCTACATGGCCAGGAGCTTGCCTGCAAAGGATAGCCTCCCCATCACAACATGTTTGTTAAGGACTGAAACCACATGTAGGCATCTGACATCTCCAATTGTCTTTTCTTCTTCCCCTGTTTGGTTTGTAACATCTTGCCTGATGAAGAAGCTCATGGACCTCCGAAAGCTCGCAACAAGCATACTGTGCATTTTGATTGGCCAATAAAGGTATCTGATGGATTTTTGTTTGGATTTGTTAAATGGCTAATACAGCTATCCCTGCATGTTTTCTGCACAATTCAAGCAGCAGGTGTTAAGTTTTGAATCTGAGCCAGAATGCAGTGGTCCCCATACTGTGCCCTTTATGAGATTTTGGATTTTGGAAGGTTTGCTGGACTACTTACCTCTACTCAATTTTGCCTTGTGGTCAGCAAGTAGTTTAAACTCTATCTCACATTTTGATCTAGTGTGTTTTTTATAACCAGTGCCATAACCGGATGATTGTCCCCTTTTTGAGATGTAAGCCGGGCTGTTCTGAATTATTATACATCAAAATGCTGTTGCGAGACAAATGCACCAGTATTGGCCTGTTGGTTGCAAAAATTTTGTCACTGGCAGTTAAAATTAGAGAGTGCGAACTGTGAAAAAGGGGTCGGACTAACGGATCCATAACGTAATGCAGTGGTCCCCAAACGGTGCCCTTTAAGAGATTTTGGACTTCAGCTTCCAGAAGCCTCAGTCAAGAGTCTGGGAGTCTAGGAGCTGAAGTTTGAAGTCTCTTAAAGAGCACAATTTGGGGACCACTGCGCCTAATGCAGTAATTGTATAATCAAGCTAATCCCCAATGTTGCAATCCAACCTGACAACTTAATTTTACTCTGAGTTTTCTGCATTTTGGAGAAACTTGTTATTTCATATTGGTTTTGAATATTACATGCAATCTTTCCATATATTTAATGTTTGTCACTGGCAGTTAAAATTAGAGAGCGTGAACTGGTACAAAAATGGGTCAGACTAATGGACCCATACGCTAACGCAGTGGTCCCCAAACTGTGCCCTTTGAGAGATTTTGGACTTCAGCTCCCAGAATCCCAGACTCTTGGCCAACATGGCTGAGGCTTCTGGGAGCTGAAAGTCCACAGTCTCTGAAAGGGCAGAGTTTGGGGAGCCCTCTGGCAGAACCAGGGTTTGGATCCTCCTTCAGCCCAGCAAACTCACTCCCTGGGAGAGCAAGGCTCACTGAGTCAGCCTCAGAGGAGGGCAATGTGGCAAAGCTCTTCCTCGGGACCAGTCTTGCAAGGAAGCCCTCATTCCCAGGCTCAGGGGATGCAGTGATGCTGCTGAGGGCTCCTCCTCCTCCTCCTCCTCCTCCTCCTCCTCCTCCTCCTCTGTACTACCTTTTCCCCTCCAGGGCCAGGCGAATGTGGCAGTCCTCCTGCGCTTCCTCCTCCTCTTCCTCCTCCAGCCCTGCGCGGGAAGGGAGAGCCACCACCTCCCCGAAGAAAGTGGCCATGGCTGCAAGTCAGGAGGAGGAGCCCAGAGGCAGAAGCAACAGCAGCAGCAGGAAGAGGAGGAATGGGGGTGGGTGGCTGCCAAGGCGCTGCTCTTCCGGGTTACCAAAGGGAGGAGGAGGAGGAGGGACCGTGCTGCTTGGGCCAGGCATGCTCAGAACAGGGCAGCCGCACAGCAGCCAGGCACCTCCTCCTTTTTAATCCTCCCCCCAGGACCTGTCCTCCATTTCATGACCTTCTGTCCAGGAGGGGGTCCAAAACGTCCTCCATTTTGAGCCTCACCAAGAGCTCTTATTTCAGGACAAGTCCACATTACAGCTTTCTGTTCAGGAGGAATTGCAGAATGTCCTCCATTTTGAATGGGTCTAAGAAGCATGGATTTAATCTTTATATGAGTGTTGTGAGCTTTTATTGGGTAATGTGCTCTGGCTTAGGGAGTTGGGTATCATAGAATCGTAGAGTTGGAAGAGACCACAAGGGCCATCCAGTCCAACCCCATTTTGCCATGCAGGAACTCTCAATCAAAGCACCCCTGACAGATGGCCATCCAGCCTCTGCTTAAAGACCTCCAAGGAAGGCGACTCCACCATTCTCCAAGGGAGTGTGTTGCACTGTCAAACAGCCCTTACTGTTAGGAAGTTCCTCCTAATGCTGAGGTGGAATTTCTTTTTCTGCAGCTTGCATCCATTGCTCTGGGTCCCTCTTCAATATGACATCCCTTCAAATATTTAAATAGGGCTATCATATCACATCTTAACCTTCTCTTCTCCAGGCTAAACATCCCCAGCTCCCTAAGTTGTTCCTCATAGGACATGGTTTCCAGACCTTTCACCATTTTAGTCGCCCTCCTCTGGACACGCTCCAGTTTCTCAATGTCCTTTTTGAATTGTGGTGCCTAGAACTGGACACAGTATTCCAGGTGGGGCCTGATCAGAGCAGAATACAGTGGCACTATTACTTCTCTTGATCTAGACACTATACTTTTATTGATGCAGCCTAAAATAGCATTGACCTTGTTAGCTGCCGCATCACACTGTTCACTCATGTTCAACTTGTGGTCTACTTGGACTCCTAGATCCCTTTCATATGTAGTCTCATTCAGCCAGGTGTCACCCATCCTATATCTGTGCATTTTATTTTTCCATCCTAAGTGCAGTACCTTACATTTCTCTGTGTTGAATTTCATTTTGTTAGGTTTGGCCTAGCTTTCTTGTCTATTTAGATCATTTTGAATTTTGATCCTGTCCTCTGGAGTATTAACTACTCCTCCTAGTTTGGTGTCATCTGCAAATTTGATAAGTATGCCCTAATTCTGTCATCCAGGTCATTGATAAAGATGTTGAATAACACTGGGCCCAGGACAGACCTTTGTGGGACCCCACTGGTCACTTCTCTCCAGGATGAAAAGGAGCCATTGTTGAGCACCCTTTGGGTTCAGCCA
>NC_056522.1:270607892-270696484 GCF_019175285.1 Sceloporus undulatus
GTACCTTACATTTCTCTGTGTTGAATTTCATTTTGTTAGGTTTGGCCTAGCTTTCTTGTCTATTTAGATCATTTTGAATTTTGATCCTGTCCTCTGGAGTATTAACTACTCCTCCTAGTTTGGTGTCATCTGCAAATTTGATAAGTATGCCCTAATTCTGTCATCCAGGTCATTGATAAAGATGTTGAATAACACTGGGCCCAGGACAGACCTTTGTGGGACCCCACTGGTCACTTCTCTCCAGGATGAAAAGGAGCCATTGTTGAGCACCCTTTGGGTTCAGCCGGTCAGCTAATTACAGATCCATGTAACAGTTCCTTTGTCTAGCCCACATTTTACCAGCTTGTTTGCAAGAATGTCATGGGGAACTTTGTCAAAGGCCTTACTGAAATCAAGATACAGTATACTATATCCACAGCATTCCCTTCATCTACCAAGCTGGTAATTTTATCAAAGAAAGAGATTAGATTTGTCTGGCATGACTTGTTTCTCTGAAACCCATGTTGACTTTTTGTGATTATGGCATTGCCTTCTAAATGTTCACAGACTCTCTGTTTAATGATCTACTCCAGAATCTTTCCTGATATTGATGTCAGACTAACTGGATGATAATTGTTGGGATCCTCATTTCCCCCCTTTTTGAAGATAGGGACAGTGTTTGCCCTCCTTCAGTCTGCTGGAACTTCTCCTGTTCTCCAGGAGTTTTCAAAGATTATTGCCAATGGCTCTGAAATTACATTTGACAGTTCTTTTAATACCCTTGAATGTAGTTCATCTGGTCCTGGAGACTTAAATTCATTTAGATTAACCAGGTATTCCTGTACTCTCTCTACTTATTCTGAGCTGAAATTCCTCTATTCTGTCCTCTGCTCCATTATCCTCAGGTTGAACACCCTTTGCCTTTTCAGAGAAGACTGAGGCAAAGAAGGTGTTGAGTAATTCTGCCTTTTCTCTGTCTTCTGTTAGCATTTTGCCATCTTTTCCATGCAGTGGCCCTACCGTTTCCTTCTTCTTCCTTTTGCTGCGGACATATCCAAAAAAGCCCTTTTTATTGTTCTTAACCTCTCTAGCAAGCCTGAGTTCATTCTGTGCTTTAGCTTTTCTGACTTTACCCCTACACATGCCTGCTATTTCTTTGAATTCCTTTTTCGTGATTTCCCCCCTTTTCTATTTCTTATACATGTTCCGTTTCAAACTTAGCTCAGTTGAAAGTTCCTTAGTCATCCATCCTGGTTTCTTGATACACCTCCCATTTTTCTTTCTCACTGGAACTGTTTGAAACTGTGCCTTCAGTATCTCCCTTTTGAGAAAGTCCCATCCGTCCTGAACTCCCTTCTCTTTTAGTATTTCTGACCATGGGATCACTCTCAATACTTTACTGAAATCTGCTCTCCTAAAGTCTAGAATGAGTGTCTGACTCTTACTGGCTTCTGCTTTCCACTGTACAGTCGGCCCTTCTTATACACTGATTTTTTATACATGGATTCAAGCATACACGGTTTGAAAATGTTCCAAAAAAGTATAAATTTACCTTGATTTTCCATTTTTTATAAGGGACACCATTTTGCTATGTTATTATATTTAATGGGACTTGAGCATACACGGATTTTGTTATACACAGGGGATCTTGGAACCAAACCCCAGCGTATAACAAGGGTCCACTGTATAACAAACTCCAGGAGAACATGGAATCATAGAGTTGGAAAAGACTGCAAGGGCCATCCAGTCCAACCCCATTCTGCCATGTAGGAAATCTCAATCAAAGCATCCCCGACAGATGGACATCCAGCCTCTGTTTGAAGACCTCTAAGGAAGGAGACTCCACTACACTCCGAGGAAGTGTGTTCCACTGTCGAACCGCCCTCACTGTCAGGAAGTTCCTCCTGATGTTGAGGTGGAATCTCTTTTCCTGTAGCTTGCATCCATTGCTCTGGGTCCTAGTCTCTGGAGCAGCAGAAAACAAGCTTGCTCCCTCCTCAATATGACAACCCTTCAAATATTTAAACAGAGCTATCATATCACCTCTTAACCTTCTTTTCTCCAGGCTAAACATCCCCAGATCCCTAAGACGTTCCTCATAGGACATGGTTTCCAGACCCTTCACCATTTTTGTCGCCCTCCTTTGGACACGCTCCACTTTCTCAATGTCCTTTTTGAATTGTGGTGCCCAGAACTGGACACAATATTCCAGGTGGGGCCTGACCAAGGCAGACTACAGTGGCACTATTACTTCTCTTGATCTAGACACTATACGTTTATTGATGCAGCCTAAACTATACGTTTATTGATGCAGCCTAAAATTGCATTGGCCTTTTTAGCTGCCGCATCACACTGTTGACTCATGTTCAATTTGTGGTCTACTTGGACTCAGATCCCTTTCACATGTAGTTTCATTCAGCCAGGTGTCCCCCATCCTATTTCTCTGCATTTAATTTTTCCACCCTAAGTGCAATACCTTACATTTCTCCGTGTTGAATTTCATTTTGTTAGGTTTGGCCCAGCTTTCTAGTCTATTCAGGTCGTTCTGAATTTTGATCCTGTCCTCTGGGGTATTAGCTATTCCTCCTAATTTGCTGTCATCTGCAAATTTAATGAGTATGCCCACAATTCTGTCATCCAAGTCATTGATAAAGATGTTGAATAACACTGTGGGACCCCCACTGGCCACTTCTCTCCAGGATGAAAAGGAGCCATTGCTGAGCACTCTTGGTCACTACCACCTAAGTATGGTCACTTCCACCTAATGATCCCACCACTTGCACCCCATTAACCAAGTCATCCTTGTTGGTTAGAATCAGATCTAAAATAGCTGACCCCTTTGTTGCCTCTTCCATCTTTTGGACAATGAAATTGTCTTCGAGGCAAGTGAGGAATTTGCTAGACCTTGAGGATTTGGCTGAGTTTGAATTACAGCAAATATCAGAATAGTTGAAGTTACCCATCTCTACTACATCTCTTCTTTCTGAGTGTGTAGTCATCTTTTCTAGAAAGGCAGAAGCCTACTTGCACTTTTACATGCTTTCAAACTGCCAGGTTGGCAGAAGCTGGGGCTAGTGATGGGAGCTTACTTCGTCAGGTGGTGCTTGGGCCTCGACCTGCACGAACATAGGAGTCAGCATCTTAATGCTAAGTCACCACACCCCTCTCTCCTACAGGCCTCCAGTATCTTGCCAAATCTTCTCTGGAGAGTGAAGCACCCCTCTAAAATCAAGCATACGGGAGGGTCTTCCCATTTATGGCACTCTGGTTGAGAAATGCCCTTCCCCTGGAGGCTGAATTGGTGCAGAGATGGGTCCTATGTCAGCAACAAGTTAAGGCCTGGGTTTTTATAAAGGCTTTTGGAGCCCAATGACGACTAAATGCACACAGATGCATGCTCTTGTATTGTTTTAAAATTACACAATATTTAATGTTTATAGAATGTTTACCTTATTTTTTATTATTTTAAAAGGTTTATTAACTTACATTGTTTCAAGTGATTTCATTGTAAGCCATCTGGAGATGTTATAATATGATGCAGGATAGAAATTCTGTAAATAAATGCATTAATAAATACTTGCTTTGCAAGTGCCTGACTTCATGCACAAGGAAAGTGAGCAGTAGAAAAGACATCCCGTTTACCATAATGATTAAGCCACAAACAGGGTATAAGTGAAAGTTGTGTAATTTATTTCAACATATCAAGCACAAACAAATTTTCCCCTAATGGGGGAACATCACAAGGAATGTAGTTAAAAATCTGGAAACATTTACAATGAAAGTTAGCCCAGACTGGCACCACCACTAAATATTTTAAGGCTGTATATATATAATATAATATCTTTTTTATATATATAGCAGTACTTATCACTTGGAACTACTTCAGGCCAGAAAAGAAAGTCTTAGTACTGGCTGCGAGTCTACATAAAATATTGCAAATCTTTTAAAAATGGTGTAAAAATAGGAAGACTATCAACAGATTCAGAGGATGCAGTGGCAAACCCTTACTAATCCTGACCATTAACCTTTAAATGTACCAATGACCAAGTAACATACACAGGGTGCCTTCACACAATCACAGGATCAGCCCTATAGAGGGGCAGGGGGTACTCTGTGACACTAGAAAGCAGTTGTCCCTTGATACAAAGAACAGGGAAGTTGAGCCTACTAGTTACAAGTGATCACTCAAAAGAAAAATAGATGCAGTTGCTTGCACCTGCTCATATATCTGCCCTGTATATGTATCAGCGGATAAAACCTTCCTATGCCACAGTATGTGCCCAGTGAGCCCCAGTACTGTAGTGATTTTTGTGGCATACAAAATAAACTATATACAGAAGTGCTCATACGGTCATTCTCTTTCCCCCCGTTCTGGGGACAATGGTACATTTCAGAAGCATTCCTTTATATACTTGTTTGCATTCCTTTATACAGTGCTTTTGTGTGTGTTTTTTAATCAATGTAAAAACTGATACATATATCTATATATCTCTCTATATAGATATATATATCTCCAAACTGATTCATAATCAGGCATGTCTGACCCTCTGGCAGGGTATTGTTACCTGTGAATGGGAGGCCTCATGTTTCCTCAAAGGACCTGGCTTTAAGAAATCATGCATATTTACAATCTTGGTGGAATGCAATGAGGTGTGCTGTTCATGGGGACCTGGTATGTGAGAGCACTGATCAGACAATCCAAGGAGGAGCTGTGCTATCTATACCCAGTTGGCTTAATTTTCCTCCTGGCTGACTGATGTTCTCTTCTAGAAGGCATCTGGTTCAATGTCCAAATGCCCTTCTTGTTCTGTAGAAGAGCTGTAAAACAAGCCACTAAGAACCATTTTACAAAACCAAGTAGATGTGGGTACTGTTAAAGGGGGCACAAATACTTGTTGGTAACTTTGAATTGCATCAGAAAATGACCAGACATAGAAAACAAAAATTGCACATTTAAAGCTACATTTGGCTTTAGCATTAAGGCCCATACAGGTAAAGAGGTCCTTGTAGATGTACATGTAAAAAAGGCAATGACATTAAATTTGAAGAACAAAACTTTGCAGGTTCCCTGGTTCACCTTGTTCTCTCTTCCTTCTGCCCCTGGCTGCTGTGTCGGTATTAAAGTGCTTGGTGCCTCAATGGGCTCCATGCCATTGAGTCTCCCCACTCCTGCAGCTGGTCACTTTTATTGCTGCCCAAATGCCACTGTGATTTTTATTTGAAGACATAATTAATGAAGAGCTGACACGTTAGAAAGATGCACAGAAGGAACCAACAGCGAGAGTCCAGGAAGAGGTTTTCCGATGAGGCTCTCCTGTAGAGAGACTTTTTGTTCAGAGCGGTGAGGTTTCTGCAAGAACAAGTTAAAACAACTGTTATTCAAAAAGGAAACTGCTACTTACAGACACAGAGTGTACAGAGATTATAGGAATGCCAAGTGGCTCTGTCCTTATTAATATTTTTATATCAGAAATATTCTGATATTCTGTTATTTTTCTGTTCTAAAAGCACAAGATATTTAAAATAATTTTTAATATTTTAAGTTCCCCATAAAAATAATAATGATTGAGATGAACCATCACTTTCTACCCCACCAACAAAAATTATAAATACATCTATTTTTAAACATGGCAGTAACTAATGTCTTCAGCATTTGCTTGCTCCATATTCATAGAAGTATCTGAAAGAAGGCAACCCTTGTTCATTTTACTGACTCAACTTCATGGATGGGCTAATGATGATCACTGTACTTTGGCTCATGCTTGGTAAACTTTATATATCAACCAACTCCTTTGCCTGGCCTCTTTGAAGAGAGACTCCCTGTGAGCAGCATATACTATTGCTGTAACTATGCATATTTATTTGAAGCTTAGATCACTGTATTAATAAAGAAAGACCATACCTGTGTATGTCCTGTTGAGCTCTCTGAAGGGATAAGACAGCAGTGTGAATTTCCTTCAAATGGTCAGATTCTTTCCCACACTGAGTACATGGACTTTCAAAACCTAGGGTGAGAAATGGTGAGATGACAGCAGGATTACAGATGTGTTTTTGTAAATAGGAAGTTTCTTGCATTTTACATGCTTTGCAGTGTATTTTTTCCCTTTGCCTCCAGAGAAGAGAGGAAATCACTCAAATATATATGCAAGGTAAAGAAGTGGTACACGGGTTACCTATCTGCTTAAAATTTCATGAAATCCTGATTTTTTATTGTTTATTTTTTGATATGACAAGCTTTACAAATATGTTCATGGTAGAGGTCGACTTGCACATAGTGCAGAATTCTGTTGGCAATGCTGTCAGATTTGTTGTGCAAGGAGTTATCCATCACCTGCTTGTACAACACTTCCTCCAACTGCAAGCCTGCTGCAAAAACCAGTTGTGCACTCCACTGGCTATTTAGTGGCCAGGACTGGGATAAGGGCCACCTAGACTACAACTGGGAGAAATTAGCAGCTATCTTCCTTCTGTACTCATAGGTGATCTGGGAGCAGGGACAACTGATGTTCTTTAACAATTGCAGAGGAACAGTGGGATAGTTTCCAGGTACCTGTGCACTCCCCTGGGAACTAAATGCATGAGGAAGCACATGATTGCCATTTGAAGCAGCCTTGTGCACCTGGAAACCCAGTGATTGGGGGGAAAACTGTGTGGTGTAAGATTATGGCTACTATTTTCTCATGTATGTAACCACCATACCTGCAAAATCCTCTGGAAGCTTTGAGTCAGCTCTGAAAAGCTAATACCCTAATCAAATATGCTAAGGGACCCTGCAGCACCTTTGAGATGAACTGAGAGAAAAGTGTTGATAGCACAAGCTTTTGCAGACCTAAACCCACTACCTCAGATATACGGAGTTTAGATTTTATTCCATGCATCTGAAGAAGTAAGCTCAAGTCTACAAAAGCTTGTGCTACAAACTTATTTCTCTCAGTTACACTGCAAGATCTCTGTGCATGCTGATCCAGCTTAATATGGTTATGTTTTTAAACTCTACTATAGTTAAGGGTCCTATGTGGCACGGGTTCTAGGCATGCTGAACTAGCTAGAGAATCTAATAATGACAATCTCCAAGAATGTTCTGGATCAAATTAGACTCATTTGATTATTAAAATCAATTCCTTTCAGTGAAATTTTAAAACAGAGAATAAGAGTCTTACTTAACTGAATCTGGGCAAAGCAGCCAAGAAACAATCACAATTGGCAATCTCTGTTGATATGGAGAGAGCAGAATGGGAAGCTATAAACTAAGATGCCTCAATGGCTAGTTGTTGCTGTGTGCCTTTCAAGTTGTTTCTGACTAATGCTGATCTAAGGCAAACCTATCACAGGGTTTTCTTGGCATGATTTGTTCAGAGGGGATTTACCTTTGCTTTCTTCTGAGGCTGAGAATGTGCAACTTGCCCAATGTCACCCAGTGGGCTTCCATGGCTGAGAGTGGATTTGAACCCTGATCTCCAGAGCTACAGTCCAACACTCAAACCACTACATCATGCAATCATAAAATGAAGAGTCATGAAATTAGAAAAGTGATGGATCATAAATATAGAGAAGTGAATCCTATGGGTAGTCCCAGCAACACAAAGCCTATTGAATCAGTTGGACTTGAAGCATTGATCCTTCCTTGATTCAACAGGTCTGCTCTGGTTAAACTACCAATAGGATTCAGTCCACAAAAATTATATTAGGATGATGAAACATTAAAATGACTTTCACAAATCTACAACTCTGGCAACCTAGAGGATGATGGAAATGATACTCCAGCATATGTGAAGGACATAAGATGCTAGGAATGATGACAGTGGTATGTTTCCAAAAGACGTGGGTGAAGATAGAGAGAGTGAGCACATTGGATCAGAACATATCATCATCATTACCATCATCATCTGAAAGTTCCTGCATGGACTCAGGTGTTGAACAGCTACTTTCAGTGTTCTGGCTGTTGTTGGACGGTTGATCACTGGCTTTACGACGTCGACAATCATGTGCAGACCTCTGAACAGAAAAGAATGCAAACAAATACAATAAATTAATTTACCAGAGGTTTTTGGAGTCAAAAGATATCATCAACAGTATCAATAAATATCTGGACTTCAGTGGGAGCTGTTGAGGTTCATCACCTCAAGGATAAACGAAGCTGGGTTGAAATTCTCAACACTTTTACCCATAAACAATCCCAATGATTGTTCAAGGCCTCCATTCCTCTCTCCTTTCGCAATGTTCTAAAGGAAGCATTTAAAATCTGGAGTTTAGCATTATAGCTCTACAAGTGAGATTATGAAACAAATTGTTCTTCTGTCTTTTTCACTGTCACAATCATCCAACGAGTTATAGATATCTTATTATTTCAATTCTCACATCTTATCCCATTTCACAGACAAAGAACTACAACCAAAACTAGCCAAATTTGCTATGTCTTATCAAGAATTTGGACTCAGTATTCCAAAGTCCCAATAGTCTGTCCACTGGTCCACTTGATACACCCATCTACTATGATAATCTGGCAGTAATGTACCTAACACCTGGTGTGGATCATTTTTAAACACCCTCCCCTCATATTATTTTCAGTAATAATCTTAAAATGAAACAAATAATAATGGCCAGAAAATAAATGCAGACAGTGAAAATACTCTTTTGTTGAACTTCATATATATAATCTTGTCAATAGCAAAATAATAAATAAAATAAATATTAAAGTTCAAAAAAGCAAAAAAGGAATGCATTTATGTGTTTAAAATACAAGCAAGGAAGTTCCAAGGGAGGAGACAGGCTTGCCTTGATGCAGATTGGGAAGGTCTCCTGACCAAAAGAATCTCTCTTGTGGCACTCAGTGAAGTGTGTGGGGGCTGAGGAACCAACATTGCACTCCCTTATTTTGTGTGCCTGGGATGGATCCCCTCTCCCTCAAGCTCCCCATTAGGTCACTACTGTCATCTGGGTTAACTCCTTCTCAGATGATTCTGGTGAAGCTGCAAATCTGGCCTTGGAATCTGAGCAGAAAATGGTAACCAATTATAAGGGAAAATCCCCAGTAAAAGAAATATAAAATGCTTGCAGATAAAAATCTTGCAAATCAGATTAATTGCATTGTATTTGCAATCTGGTAACCCATGAATGATGTGCCATCTCTCCAAACCTAGCTCATCACAATGTGTTCATAAGAATTGGTTATAGGATCAAAGGGTGTGATTTGGCTTACCACCATTCACCAAGTAGATTGTAAAAGGATGTGGCAGCTATCCAAACAGCATGGAAAATATCAAGTGCTGGAGCAATAGTGGACTTTTTCAAGGATTGGTAATTACCTTGTGTCGGACTTGGTTGCTGATGTGCATGTTCTTGTGAGCTGACATTCGATTGGGTAAGTGCCTCTGCATGGTTTGGAGTATCCCGTCCTTCTCATATTGGGCAATGTCATTCAGTGGGTCCCAGGGCCTTAAACTTTCAAGAGGAGAAAAAAATGAAGAAGCTATCTTTTTAACAAATAGCCACCAGGTTTATAGAAAGCCATGTACACCAAACTTACAAACTAACTTTTACCAGTGTCTGTGCCAGACATTAATATATATGTATTTGTTGTGCTCCTTCATTTCTGACATATGGCAACTTGGCAACTCTAAGGCAAATCTATCATAGGGTTTTCTGAGGCTGAGAGAGTGTCATTCAAGATCATCTAGTGGATTTCCATGGCCCAGCAGGAAATCAAAACCTGATCTCCAGAGTCCTAGCCCTATGCTCAATCTATTACACCCCACTGAAGTTGTTCTTATTTTTTGCTATCAAAATGCCTCAATTGATAGCAGAAGGACCATGCAGCAAAAAAAAGTGTACCAAAATATGCAAACAGGCTTCTTTCTTACTGCTAAATATGTACACATCTTGTTGTTTCCAATGTGAAAAACACTTTGGCCAGAAACCCACAGCAAGAAAAAAGCCATGGGGTACAGTAGCTGTGAAGGAAGTAAGGCAAAGTCATTGTTATCATCTAGAGGGAAAAGATGCCAGCTCCAAGTAGCCTTTTTCTCCAAAGTGTTGGTTCTAGGTGGATCCTCCACTGTAACTTGGGTGCTCTGGAAAGCGTGGCTTGGAAAATCTTCTTCCATGTGTACCAGGCAATTTTCCAAAACAGCATTCCAAGAGTATATGAATATTAACTGAGGTGGAACTGGACGTGAAGTTTCCTAAATTCACTGGACTGCACACAGATCCAATTATATGGAAGTACAACAGGGTCTTGCCATCCTTGGTCTTGCCACCCTCAGATCTGAGCATCCACAGATGGCAAGCGAAGTTGTTTTCAATGGATGTGCGTGCACCCAACTGTACTAGCAGCTGCACACATGTTGAGCCACCAACTGAGGACAACAGGACTTGAGATCATGTGTTTTTCTAATCCACTGGGGGGGGGGTCCAGAATGGATCCTCTGTGGATACAAAGGGCCAATGGTACACTACAGTTCAGTGATGGCGAATCTTTTAGGGGCCGACTGCCCAAATTAAAAGGTCTTCTGGCACTGGGTGTTACCCGGTGCTGGGGACAGGAGTTCAGGGGCATGGGGCAGGACATCTTCCCCCCATCCTCCTGTCAGAGACAGTTGAAGGCCCAGGGGGGAGGGGGGAGGAAGAGGAACAGGCAGCTGGAGGTTGACGAGGGTCCCCCTGCACCGATCCTGGCCTTCAGCTGCTTCCGAAGATGCATCTGGAGGCCTGGGAGGGTCCCCCTGTGCCATCCTCGACCTTCAGCTGCCTCTGGAGAGGCATCTGGAGGCCGGGGAGGGTTGGGAAGGAGGAGGAAGTGGTCTGTGCCGTGTGCCAGAGGCATTACGTGCTAGCTCTGGCACACGTGGCATAGGTTCGCCGTAACAGCTATAGTCTGTTTTATGCAGACATAGTCTTGTTTTCTGCAGCTCTTGAGAACAGGACCCAGATCAATGGATTCAAACTACAGGAAGAGAGATTTCATCTCAATATGAGGAAGAATTTCCTGACAGTAAGAGCTGTTTGGGAGTTGAACACACTCCCTCAGGGTGTGGTGGAGTCTTCTTCTGTGGAGGTTTTTAAACAGAGGCTGGATGGCCATCTGTCGGGGGTGTTTTGATTGTGTTTTCATGCATGGCAGGGGGTTGGATTGGATGGCTTTTGTGGTCTCTTCTAATTCTATGATTCTACAGTCAGTGGGGGAAAGTTGTATAAAATTTTGTAATTACACAAATCAATTAGGGAAAATGTTTTTTAAAAAAACAAATGTGTCAGTTCAGGAAGAAACCAAAGTTTGCCAATCTACAAACAGGGACAGGAAGAAAATGCAGGTGGGATCTGGACATTCTCAACAAAACTTGGACTGAATACTTTTTCTTCTCTCTTTTCATGTGAACAAGCATGCAGAGGATTAGACTGTTAACGCTGCAAACAGCTGTGAACAGGTTTTGAACTGCTTTGTGTCTAGTTCCTGTGTCTAATTATCTGTGAAATTTGAAGTAATCTGTGTATGTGCTGTATATTATACAGATGATTAATCTTTCCCTTTCTGCATTATAATTTTCTCTTGGCAATCTCCTTTTGAGTGCATCAGGCAGTCTGGGTAAAGCCATTTTGTCATTTGGTCATTTATCAGCTCTACACGTATTTTATTTATTATATTTCAGTTCCATCCAATAACTTAAAGCTCTCTGACAGTTAACAAAATGGAAGTTTAAAACCATACAATGTTAGAATTTAGTAATCAGAGTCAGAATCTGAAACCAAGATACAACATAAAACTGAAAAACATTTTAAAATAACTGGAATTTTGTTAAAGATTTATAAACACCCCTCATGGAATGTAATTCCCAGTTCTTGCTGCAGCATGACTCACAAGCAAGTTTAAGACTGCTGCATAGATATACCCAATGTATACATACACAATGAGTAAGGCACACTTTTTCCTGCTTTGGGTTTTATTCTCTGTGCTGGAGGGGCGCAGAACCCTTTAGGACTTAATGTGCGGCTTTAAGAGGTCTGTGAACTAGATGCAAAAACTATTTTCCCCTTTCAATTTATTTCCTGCTAATTCATTTTTTTCCTGGCCCTGGAGATTTTAAGGTATTTTCTTTTCTCCTTTGTAAGATACATAGTGATTTTTCCTGTCATGATGATTTGGGACTAAAGACAGCTTTGTTGTTGTTGCTGTGTGCTGTCAAGTTGTTTCCAACTTATGATGACCCTAAGAGAAACTGTCATGGGGTTTTCTTGGCAAGTTTTATCAAAGGGGGTTGCTATTGCTGTCTTCTGTGGCTGAAAGAGAGTGACTTGCCCAATGGGCTTACATGTTTGACCCAGCATTTGAATCCTGGTCTCCACTGTCCTATTCTAACGCTCAAACCACACTGGCTTATAAGATCTAAAATAAACACAGCTAAAATCCACAGTACACACAAGTTAATGTAATTTAACTATCAAACTATAAAAATATAAACCATTAAAAACAAAACAGCAAATCGAAAATCCAGCACATTACGTGCTGCAGTCTGGAAGGCCTGAAGTCTTCCAAGGCCTACAGAAACAAAACAAAAAAGTCTTTACCTGTCTTAAGACAGATATCAAGGAGGGGGCCAGGCTTACATCTCTGGATAGTGAGTTCCTGAGCCTGGGGGTAGCCACTGAGAAGGCACTCTCCTATGTTCCCATCAGAGGTACCAGTGAAAGAGGTGGAGAGAGAGAAAGGCTTCCCCAGAAGATCTTAAAACACAGGCAGGTTTGTATGGAAGAATACAGCCTTTCAAATAACCAGGGCCTGAACCGTATAGGGCTTTATAAGTCATTACCAACATGTGAAGTCAAAGTCTTTCATGGCTGGCATCCATAGTTTTTTGTGGGTTTTTCGGGCTATGGAGCCCTGGTGGTGCAGTGGTTAAATGCCTGTACTGCAGCCATTCACTCGAAACCACAAGGTTGCGAGTTCAAGACCAGCAAAAGGGCCCAAGCTTGACTCAGGCTTGCATCCTTCCGAGGTCGCTAAAATGAGTACCCAGATTGTTGGGGGCAAATTAGCTTACTTGCTAATTAGCTTACTTGCTGTTTACCGCTATGATCTTTGGAATAGCGGTATATAAATAAAACAAATTATTATTAAATTATTATGTGGCCTTGTTCTATTTTGAATTGTGCCAAGAAATGAAGTGGCAACCAATAGAGCTGTTACCACAAGGGAGTTGTGTCCTTCCTGTAACCAACCCCAATTAACAATTTAGATACAGCTCTTTGGACCGGGAGCAATTTTTGGATAGTCTTCAAAGGCAGCTTCATGTATAACACATTAAAATAATCCAAACACAATGTAACCATGTGGTGAAATCTGAAGTTTCAAGGAGTGGGCACAGCTGGTGCACACTCCTTAACTGTGCAAATGCACTCCTGGCCATCATCAAAACCTGATCTTGCAGGGTCAAGGGTTGAATCCTGCAAAACACTCAAGCTGTAAATTTGTGTCTTCAGACAGAGTGCAACCTATCCAACCCAGAGTGAATCCCTATTCTGCTTTTCGACTAACTAGGAGTACTTCTATCTTTTCTGGATTATGTTTCAGTTTGTTCACCCTCATGCAGTCCATTACTGATGACAGGCACCTAGTCTATGTGGATGGAATAAATTTCCACTGTAATAAAATGTATACAAAATATTTTGTCTGTTTTATTATGTTAACTGGGAAGGTCATTAGTTTTGATCAGATTCTCTGCCCCCCATGCCCCCTAACCAATGGTTAGGAACCACTATCTTAGCTGAAATCACCCCTCTTCTTTCTCTGACTCTTAGGACTTTATCACATGGGGAAAATTGGAGGTTTAAACAGGTATTATCCAGCGATATTCATGGTAAAGATTTTCATACACCATCGCCATTAAAGATGACTTATCCTGGAAATAACCAGGGAATAACCAGCAACAAATCACGGGATTTCCCCATGAATGATTTGTTGCTGGTTATTTCCTGGTTATTTCCAGGATAAGCTATCATTAATAGCGATGCATGTGAAAATCTTCACTGCAATCATGCGAATATCACTGGATAATGCCTGTTTAAATCCACAATTTCCCCCACATGTGATAAAGTCCTTACACTTATTCATATATTTGCTCAGTCACTCTTACCTATCTTTCTACTGAGCAGTTCTGCTGGGAAAGGAGCGAATTTGTCTTGCAGTAAACCAAACTGAAGAGGGCTTTTGCTTTGTAAAATTGGACCAAAACCTACATGTGGCCCTAGTACTGCATGTTTCCACTTTCTGACCCACACAAAAAACTTTTCACCATCACATGCTCTGAAGCCACTCACTCTTCATATTTGTAATGCCATTCATTGGTGGCAGGATCATGCCAAAAGAGAAGGGGCTTCCACTCAGTCCCATTGTCCTTCCGTTCTCGGGCTGCATTCCTCTGTTCCTCTTCCAACACAAACTTCTCTTGAGTTGCTTTGTTCTGGTCCCCTTTGCTGATGGCGCTTGTCACATGCTGCCAGAGTCTATCAAAACAACAAAATAAGTGTCCATGGTCAGGACAGAGACAGTGATAGGGTTTATGGACCCCAGAAGTATTTTTAAAGGGAATGGGAAGGGGTTAAGACCAATATTAAATTTATCATAAAATTAATTTTTCTTAACAATTCAATAATACAAAAAAAAGAAATGAAATATTAAGCAGCATTAAATCATAAATTTAAAATGGTCCCCAACAATGAAAAGCTCACAGTTCAGAATTGGCCTCTTTCCTTTCAGCTGCAACACCTTCTTTCACTTTGGGTGTGGGTTAGGAGAGATTTAATTCTATCACCTACTGTGGTCATGGTCCAATCAAAAATTTCTATTGCAAAACAGAATCCATCAGATCACTACTTCAGAAGAAATATGTGACTTCCTTCTTCCCTTGCTTTATTTTCTGAATACTCCATTGTAGGGTCTCTGTCTTTTTGTTCACCTGCTTACCTCTCAGATTCAAACTCTGTTTGCTCTTCAAACAGTACAATGTGACGCTTTAATCTCTGCTTTCGCACCTCACTGGTTGGGTTCCAGAAAATCTCTGTGCTGCTATTTTTTAGGTCATTTATATATACTTCTCCATCCTAAGAAAAGGAAGAAAAGCATTTGATATTAACATAAAAGAACAGACATATCTGCTCAGACTCCTTAAGGTTTAAGTGAAAGGAAGTACTTTATTATCCATACACTACCCCCATTCTGTATACTCTCAGGTACATTGGCAAAAACCAAGCAATGTTATTTCCTATGTTCCCTGTTACAAAACCACTTCATCATTATTTTCCACCAGAGCATGCAGGAAACACACTATTCTCTTGTTTCTATCAGTGGCCTGACAAGGATTACTTGAAATACATTGGGCTAAATCAGGATTGGGCAGTTGTGTGGCTCTCCAGCTATTGCTGGACTGCAACTCCCATCTTTGGCTATGCTGGTTAGGGCTAATAGGGGGTGCAGTCTAGCAACATCTGGAGGGCTACATGTTTGCCAGCTTTGTCCTAAAAGAAATTGCATTTTTGTGTATTGAGGAGGCTCTCTGTGTCCTGCCATCTTGTCTTCCCTCCTCTTTTTCTGTCTCTTTGCTACCACTCAAGCCAGCACACATGGATTGTTGCTTCAGTTTTATATTACAGCCATTCAGTGAGGTTGAATCTCATATTTATAGAACAGGTTTGGGGATTCTACAGATGCCTTTGGATCTCAGCTTCTATCAGCCCTAGCCAGGTGGCTAAAGGTGACAGATGGTGGGAGGGTATAGGTTTCCCTTGGTCTAGTAGCTATATAGTTATATGGTACCTCTTTAATATCTTTTGTTGTTTGGGAGAAAGAATACATTTGCATTCCAACAATCTAATCAAACGCAGTGCCTAAAAACAATGTATCTATGTATTTGTTTGCCTTGTTTATTTATCTATTTATTGGATTTATATCCCTCCTTTATCCCAAAATGGGATTCATATATTTTGCCTTTCCTCTAATATCTTTAAAGTTGCATACATGTCTTTTCTCCTTCCCACTTTACCCTTGCAAAAACTCGATGAGTTAGGTCAAATTGAGAGAAAACGGCTGGGTCAAGGATACCTAGAGCTTCCTGGCTCAGTGTGGATTAGAACCCAGATCTCTTAAATCCTAGTCCAGTACTCTAATCACATAGTTTTATATTCCATTATATCTTGCAGGTTTTTTTTTGAGATACTGCACACTAGATAATATTAATCATGGGATTTCAGTTAAAAAATGGATTGGAGAAGAATACATGAAGTGAATACAGCCAAGGTCTACATAAACTTGAAGACTGGCAGTCCCTCTATTTTCAGGGTATGATTAGTTGTCAAATAACCAACTGCTTGTTTCTCATGGTACCTTCACTGCTCTGATTTCATGGAGTAGATACACTATCCCTGCATTTTAAATTTTGACATTCTACATATCTGTGGAAGGTGCTTCCACCATGTTGTCTGTCTTTTGTTGTAGAGACCAACAGGGGATATGCATGCCCTTTATTATAACTGAGTACAGTCAGCCCTCCTTATCCACAGATTTTTTTTAATCCATGGATTCAAGCATCCACATCTTGAAAATATTCAGAAAAAGCATACATTCGAAACAGAAAACCTTGATTTTCCATTTTATATGAGAGACACCATTTTGTTATGCTGTTGGACTGAATGGGACTTAAGCATCCATGGATTTTGTTATCCACAGGGGGTCCTGGAACCTAACCCCAGTGGATAACAAGGGTCCACTGAGTGCAAGAGGTTCTCAATGAAAGGTTCTCTGTTTCTTCTCAAGAAAACATCCCTCACTACTGTTAGTAAGATGAAACATCAAGAACTTCCCTCTGTGTTTCCCTTCCCTTCTCCAAAGGCCTTTCAGCACAGCTAAATGATGCTTTAAGGATAGACAACTGTGGGCCTCCAAATTTTTTATTTTTTGGATAGCAACTTGCATAATTCTTTATTAATGGTTATGCTGTCCTAGCTAGGACTAATAATAAATAATAAAAATTTATTTATGTTTCCCCGCCTCTCCCACTTGGATTAAAGTAGGGTTACAGACTAGGTAAAAGCACAATACAAACAGTAAAATTCTCTAAACAAATTACTAACAATTAAAATATTCAACATGTAATTAACATTTAACAATTAAACAGTACAATCAGTAAGTCAACCAGCATCTCATTCAAGAGGGGGCAAGTCAGTCGGTGTGTTATATCACATCAGAGTAAGCTTGGTGAAAGAGCTCGGTTTTAACTGCTTTCCTAAATACCTCTAATGAGGTCGCCAAACGAATGTCCTCAGGAAGGTTGTTCCACAATCTCGGAGCCCTTATGGAGAAGGCTCTTTGCGAAGTGGAAACATATTTAGGGTCCGTAGTTTCCAATAGATTCTTGCCCGGTGTTTTAAGAGTGCGGGGTGGATTATATAGGAAGAAGTGGTCCCATAAGTAACTTGGACCCAAGCCATGTAGGGCTTTATAGGTAATAACCAACCCCTTGTATTGTGCCCGGAAGCTAATAGGGAGCCAGTGAAGATCTTTTAATATAGGTGTTATATGGTCAAACTTAGATGCACCTGTGACCAGTCTGGCTGCCATATTTTGTACTAATTAGCTTCTGAACTTGATAAAAGGGTAGCCCCAAGTAGAGCGCACTGCAGAAGTCTAGGCGAGAGGTTACCAGAGCATGTACCACTGTTTCAAGATCCCTTTGGTCCAGGTAGGGTTCTAGGAGTTGTAGGCCAAAATTATCTGGAAGGCCACCATTGCTCATCCCTAAATAGCCACTGCTTCACTGGCTACTGGTACATGAGGGTCACTCCAACCGTGCCACAAACCCTGTCGCTGCTCCTGTGCAATGCCAGGTCTATCAACAACAAGACCCACATCCTCCACGACCTGTTGGAGGACAGTAAGTGTGACCTGGCTTGCATTACCGAGACCTGGCTTGGGCCTGAAGGAGATGCTGTGTGGGCTCAGGCCCTGCCTGCTGGGTTCTCGGTGAAGGACCAGCCCAGGTTAGGTGGGCGGGGTGTGTGTGTGTGGCCTTGATACATAGGAACACCTTGTCCCTCACCAGGAACCACATCCGACAGACGTCTTATATCGAGTGTATTTACCTGACCCTAAAGGCTAGGGACAGTCTGGGGATTCTGTTAGTGTATCGGCCACCCCGTGCGCTAGCGGACTCCCTTAACGAGCTGACACAGCTGGTCGCGGAGCTGATGTTGGAGACGCCCAGGCTACTTGTCCTGGGCGACTTCAACATCTCCCTCACGGCCAGTTATGTTCCACCCGGTGCGGCTCGGGAATTCATGGATACCATGGCAGCCATGGGCCTGTCTCAGCTGATTATGGGTCCTACGCATTGTGCGGGTAATACTCTCGATTTGGTCTTCTGTTCGGATGCGGAAAATCCGTGGGCGGAAATATCCAATATTTCCCCCCTGTCATGGACGGATCATTTCCTGGTGGAGGCAAAAATCAAGGTCTCTACCCAGATCCCCCCCGGGGGTGGCGGACCAGTTAGGATGGTCCACCCTCGAAGGCTGATGGAACCCATAAGGTTCCAGGAAGCTTTAGAGGGGCACATGGTTGGAAGTGACGGCAACTCTGTTGACGCCCTCACCGGTATCTGGAATACTGGTCTTTCTAGGGCTATATACAGTATCGCTCCCAAGGGCCCTCTCAGGCCCGCTTCCAAATGTAAGCCCTGGTATACAGAAGATCTCCGGGCCAGGAAGCGGGAACTGCGACGGCTAGAGTACCGTTGGCGGAAACACCTTCGCTTAGACGACAAGGCTCTCCTAGACCAACTGTTAGAGGACTACGGAGAGACGATACGAGCAGCTAAGAATTCGTTCTATGGTGCTCGTGTCGCGTCCGCGGAGTCGCGTCCAGCAGAGTTGTTCAGGGTGGTCAGGGAGCTAACTCAGCTCCCTCCTGCCCTGAACCAGATCCTTGAACCTTCTAAGGCCTGCTGTGACAAATTTAACGACTTTTTGGTGGATAAAACCTCTCGGATAAGCGAAGGTCTTAACGCTGACATTCAAGCAGAACCTAGGGTAGAGGCGTCCAGAGCCTCCGTGGACTCCATTAAACTGGATCGGTTTGAGTTGGTAAGTACCGATGATGTGGACAAGATCCTCGGAAGTGTTCGGAAGACAACCTGCTCTCTCGATCCCTGTCCCTCGTGGCTAGCGGCCCAGGGGGGGACCGGCGGTAACTTTATTGTTACGCCGGATCATCAATACATCTTTGAGGGAAGGGCAATTTCCATCAGAATTAAAATTGGCCATTGTAAAACCTATATTAAAAAAGCCCTCCCTCGACCCCCTGGTACATAATAATTATTGGTCAGTCTCGCTGCTGCCATTTTTGGGGAAGGTGATCGAGAGGGCGGTTGCGATCCAGCTTCAGGCGGTCTTGGATGAAACGGATTATCTGGACCCATTTCAAACTGGCTTCCAGGCGGGTTACGGGGTTGAGACGGCCATGGTCGCCTTGGTCGATGATCTCCGTCTGGGCATTGACGGGGGAAGCGTGTCCCTGTTGGTGCTCTTGGACATTTCAGCGGCTTTCGATACCATAGACCATGGTATCCTTCTGGAGCGCCTGGCAGAGGTGGGAATCGGGGGCACTGCGCTCCAGTGGTTCCGGTCCTACCTCTCCGGGAGGTCCCAGATGGTGCAGCTGGGAGACGTGTGCTCCAATGAGAGGGCCCTCAAAACTAGGGTCCCTCAAGGAGCCATTCTGTCTCCCATGCTATTTAACATTTACATGAAACCGCTGGGAGAGATCATCCGGAGACATGGGGCGCGGGGTTATCAGTACGCTGATGACACCCAAATAATTTTCTCTATGTCTCCGACTGATGCAGTGACTGAGGATGGCGTGTCTCCTCTCGTGGCCTGTCTGGAGTCAGTAATGGGCTGGATGAGGGAAAACCGACTCAAATTGAATCCAGAGAAAACGGAGGTACTTGTGATAGGTTCCCCTGGTCCAGGAATGGCGGTAGTTCCACCTGTCCTGAACGGGGTCACGCTCCCTGTGAAGGACTCCGTGCGCAGTCTAGGGTGCTTCTTGACTCGTCGCTTCACCTGACTGCTCAGGTGAATGCGGCGGTCAAGAGCGCCTGTTATCAGCTTCGGCTTATTCGCCAGCTGCGCCCATGCCTGGCCCAGAGGGACCTTGAAACAGTAGTACATGCTCTGGTAACCTCGAGATTGGATTTCTGCAATGCACTCTACATGGGGCAACCCTTATACCAAACCCGGAAGCTGCAAATGGTACAGAATATGGCAGCCAGGCTGGTCACTGGAACTTCCAGGGCCAGCCATATTACACCGGTGCTTAAAGATCTGCACTGGCTGCCTATTCGCTTCCGGGCACAATATAAGGTGTTGGTAATGACCTATAAAGCCCTAAATGGCTTGGGCCCAGGATACCTGAAGGACCGCCTCTCCCTGTATATTCCGTCCCGCACCCTCAGAACATCTGGGCAGCAACTCCTTAGGGTGCCAGGGGCTAGGCTGTCCTCCACTACGAGGAGGACATTCTCCATCGCCGCCCCGGCCCTTTGGAACACGCTGCCCACAGAGCTCTGCTCGATTACCTCCCTGGCCCAATTTAGAAAGGATTTGAAAATCTTTCTCTTCCATCGTGCATTCCCCGACTAAAAGTCCAGTGGGCCTCCCTTCCTCTCTTGTGGCAAGAGGATGGGCTAACGGGGGTTTTATATTGTTGTTGGTTTACTGTAATTGTATTGTATTTTAATGTATTGATATATTTTGTATTTTATTTTGTTGTAAACCGCCCTGATCTATGGAAGGGCGGTATATAAATAAAACTTTTATTATTTATTATTATTACTCAAGCTTTATGTGCTAGGCTTCTCTGACTGATAATGTCCAGAACCAATTGAATCCCCCTCCTTTTATTATTTTTCTTATTTGTGATTTTTTAAAAACTTTGATGTATTGTTATGTACTTTTAAAACATTTTTTACTGTTTAATTTTATAGTTGGGAGGGAGGGTTGGGTCGGGGTCTTGTGGGGCTTGTTGTTTTTATTGTTGTATATTGTATTCACTTTGCTGTTACCTGCCTTGATCCTCAAAGCGGAAGAGGAGGGATAAAAATAAATATTTATTATTATTATTATTGGCTGAAGTCAGGTTAGTTCCTTTTTCAGAATTTGAGCCAGCATTGTGAATCATATCAGCTAGATATATGTCTGAGCAAATGGAACTGCTGGTTGCATCAATTTTATACCAGAACCTCTTCTTTTTAGTTTAAAGATCTGTTTCAAAGTAGCATGACACACAACATTATTCCCAACTGTTCTTTGGCAGTCTGGACATGCATTTTTTAAAACTGTCAGCAAAGAGGATTATGATTTCTTACCCAGTGTCCATCGAGGCTTGCCAGCACTTCTTCTCCCGATTTAATCTTCCCCAAGATTTGATTAATGCTTGTGCTGCCACCGAAGAATGGCTGTTGGGAGGAAAGGAATAGGGAAAAAACCCCACCATTATTCAGCCAGGAAAAGAAAACAGCCAAACTAAAATTATATCTACTGGAGGTCAGAAAGAAGCACAATTGACAGCTCTCAGAATTCAGACAAGTACAGTGCTGTATCCTGGTAATCCTAGGCTTCTAGTTGGTGTAATTTCTGTCAGGTGACAAAACATAGGTTGTGAAGATACACACATTTCAGGTTTCTGTAGGGTGAAGTGCTCATTGGATAGTCTAGACAAAGTCTGATATAATTATTCAGTGCATAATTGGGTACATTCAGACCACATATTGCTTCATTTATCAAATATGAACCAACTTGGGACAACTCTAGTGCGCAGACATTAGTTGACTGCATTACAACCAGTGGCATAGGAATGAATTTAGAAGTGCAGGCTTTCAAGTCTTCATAGCCATGTCCCCATGGAGACTCCAAAATCACAGGGTTGTATACCAAACAGTAGCAGAAAGTAGTGTAATACCCAATTTATTTTGATCAGCTGATGGCTGTAGAACAGTGAGCTGGCAAATGTAATGGCAGATGACATCTTACTCCCTGTTACTGAAACAGCCACACAGTTTGACACTGTAGACCCCGCCTTCCTGTTTACAACTACAATATATAATCTCATGTTAAAGAGCCTTGAAGAAATTTATACTATTTCCAGAAGTAGTGTTGAAGTCCTTTCGGATATCCCCTTGTTGGAGGTGACTTATGATTTTATACATGATATTCCCCTTCTCCCTTTAACATAACTGATGAAAAACTAGCAAGGTTTGCAAGATTAGCCATAATTGGAAAACAGGCTGGGTGGGTGGGAGACCCTGAAAAGGAAACAGAAATAACTACAAAAATAAAGTAGAACTGGAGTGCTGGAGTCATGTTCAAAATGTGAAACAAAGTTGGTTACCTTCAATTTGAATTCCAGTTCTGCTCGATGATTGCTTTTCTCACAGTCAATAGTAACCTTCCCCCCAAGCTCCATTGTCATGGTACCATACAGAATTCCTAGAAATGAAGAAAAAACATTAACAGGATATTATTTTTGCACAGACTCCGTATGGTGTTAAAATAGCTAACCATGTACATTATGACTTGCATAAAATGATACAGAAAGAATCCTGGTTCTTCAACAAATATTTGGTTACATAACATCAACCTGAAACATCCTCACTTCCCTGTGTTCTGAGGCACATTCTACAAAATCACAAAAGAGTCTAACCTTAGAGATGTATAGACATGCTGTATTTATCATTTATAACTATTTATTAGATATGTTTATGTCCTGTCTTTCGTCAAATGAACACAAGGTGGCATATGTGTCTATATTCCTCCCAATTTATCCTCAAAACTATGGTCTGAGGTAGGTCAGGCAGAGAAATAGTGATTTGCCCAAGTGTTTCTTGGCTCAGTGACGCAAGAACTCAGAACCCCCAGGTAATAGTCCACCCATGTAACCTCTACATTACACTGGCTTACCACTCATAATCTATGGCATGGGTAGGCAGGTTGTCCATTATGTCTGTTCTGCAAAGTGATTTTAGGTCAATTGAAACAATCCTGTCTAATCTTGGCTCTGCAAGGGACTTTTTTTGCTTCTTTGTGCAAAAGCAGTGATTTTTAGTTGCCATTCTAGCCCTTACTGCTTCCTCCTATGACTCCAAGTACAGGATTAATGGGAAGAGGAGGTAGAGGAGCAGAGCACGGCACCCATCTGAACTGAACAAGAAGCAGGAGGTGATAGCTATCAGTGTGACACTGTTTGAATTATTATTTTTTTCACTCTGCACCTCAAATGAATGGAGGTGACAAAGATTGCTTCTTGTGTCATTCAGATATCATGAAGTCAGGGTAGACAAGGAGGAACCCAAGTAGTAACCAACAGCCCCATTCTCTTGCTTTCTGCAATATGTGCCAGAGCTAATCAGGGAAGGAGAGAGAACTATAGTTGGCTTTCCATATCCATGGATTCTTTATCCATGGCTTAAAAATATTTAATAATAAATATTTCCCAAAAACAAACCTTGATTTGATATTTTATATAAGGGATCCCATTTTACTACTACATGGTACACAATGGGACTTGAGCATCCACTGATTGTGGTATCCATGGGGGGTGGGGGGTGAGTCCTGGAACCAAATCCCGGTAGATACCAAAAGCCCACTGTACATACAAGTATAGCCTTGGAGTTCCAGGAGTGCCTTCCAAAGCTCTGCCAATGTTTTTTTCTTACTGCACAAGAAAAAGGCAAAGCTCTTCCTGAGCAAGTGGAGTTGGAAGGTGGGACACATTGCACATATCTCACTTTCATTTTGCTCCACAACAGTTTAGAAAAATTGTCATCCTTTCTCTTTTATGGCTGGAATCCAAGTGCCTGATCCAGGCTCTATATGCAACTAGAGATCTAGGATGGCTACACTTCACTGACAGCCTTAACCTGTACCATCTCATCATTTGGCCTAGTCTCACCGGAAAGTATTGGCAATCTGATCTTTTATTTATTTAAAAAGTAAGTAGGTCTGCAAACTTGTTACAGATACAAGATCTCTTTTTTTGTTGTTGTTGCTTTTTTGCTGGTGGATGCCTCTTCAAGGCAGAGAAAAGAATTCCAAAGCAGGAGAGGACAGAAAACCTGCAGTTCCCCACTCTACCAATATCTCACCTTTGCAGTGCGCATAGGGCATAGTAATGATGTACTCCTCCCCACTGCTTAGAAATGTCAGCTTAGCTTGGCCATCCAGTAATGCTGAAAGCGAATTACCTGTAGAAACAAGAGCACTGATGATTATCTAGTTATGTTGTGATCAACCTACTTATAACCGGGGAACAAGAGAAAGATGTATAAACCAAAGGTATTTTTGTTTAATTTTAAGAAACACAGGGTCTGCCTTCTTTCTTGCCTTTTAAGGCGAAGTGCAACTGGTTTTATGGGGAAGCGCTGGGATATCTCAGCAGTCTATTCTTCTAGATCAATGGTAGGGAAAGCATAGACCTCCAGATGATGTTGAATGGTAATCCCTATCAGGCCCTAGCCCACTTTTCTCCAGGATCATTCAGCAATGTGTATAAGGAAACATGGAATCCACCATACAACAGCATGATTAGAGTTTTACAACCTATCAACTTTGCTACAATTATTCATTTGTTACACTTATATGCTGCCTGTCCTCCTAAGAGGTCAAGCTGATTCACATGGTATCCAATCCCATTTTTTACCCAGCAACCCAATAAATAAATTAAATTAGGTTGCGAGAGAATGACTTGTTCAGGTAACCCAGTGAGAATTTCTAGACAAGTATGAACTCTCTTCTCTGAAATCCTAATTCAACGCTCTAGCTAATACAAAACACTGACTCCCAGATTAATTATTCTGTCTGAGAGCCTTTTGAGAGCCTCCAGGGTGCAGACTATCAGAGAGGAAGGACTGAGCTATCCAGTCTGCTAGAAATGGTGGACCTACACCTCCTTATGCAAGTTCAGACAACACTGAACCACTATTGACCCACAAAGGACCCCAGCCGCAGAGAGTGATTATTATTCTCCACACCCCACATGTGTATTGCCAAGTCAAATGGTGATGTCAGTGGCCAATCTCACCCTTTATTTCTCTCTCTGTATACCCCAGAGGGATAGACCACTTTTACTTAATCCTCTCACTCATTACCTTATGTTTCAAATTGCAATTATTTTACATAGTTGTTAAAACTGCTTTGGAGACTGGAGGAGAGTATGATCCATAATCATCATGGCTGCAGTCAGCTTTCTCTGGTAGGCCTTCTCACCCTCCTTCACCCCACATTCAAGCTGAGCCATGCTGGAAACTTGAAGAACTTGTTTTGGATAGTTTATCTTGGAATTAAAACAACAACAAACTCATATATGTACTGAAGATAGCAGTACAGGCTGGCTTCCCTGCTCTTAAAAGGGTAAGTCCATTTTCTACCTAAGTGAAACTGATTATTTCACAATGTATCACTGAAGTATCCCATGAAGAATACAAAATATAAAGTAGGTTACTTTTCTTTCAGTTGACAGAAGCAAAATTAAGAATCGTGAGATCATACCAGGGTAAACTTTTCTTTTTCATTGGTCACTGATGACCCTGATGTCTTACCATAAAACTTAGATTTGGCTAGAATGCTGCCAGTTATACAGAATCCATCCTTCCTGTTACTGACATGAAAGGCTGATACTGGAGGGTGATGAGAAACCTACAAGGGAAGTCAACATAATACAATACAATTAAAGATACGTACCACTTCATTCAGATGTGTTATAGCACAAAATGTTTACTTTAATTGTGGTTACAAGTTACCTGCTCAGCTATATAAAATGTGTGACTGTTTGTCTGTGGATGAAACCAGCAACAACGAAAGGTCTCTCCCAAAATGGGATTGTATGGCTTTTTTATTCCCTGGAAGAGAAGAGGTCATGACATCATTAAAACCTAGTGCCCCAATATGTGCACTACAATTTTCTATAGTAGCAGCACTGTTTATGTGAATCAAGACAACCATCCACACTACAGTGTTCATTCAACCCCCATCTGAACCATCCAGATACATCTTTTAATGTAGAGAAGGATAATAATTTTCATCCAGTACTAATGCCACTTGTGTATGCCTGCAAAGGAACTGGTGGAGCGTGGTGCAGGAGCAGCCTGGGGTGTTGCTACTCCAGTTCCCAGAAGCCTTTGCTAGCAAAACCAACAGTGATGAATACTAGGAGTTGCGACTTAATGACACCTGAAAGACACCCCCTCCCCCTTGCTTACCCCTGCTTTAGGGGAATCTTATTTAGTTCACATGAACCTTACTGGATTATGACACTTCATTGCTTTTTCAGTTTGCTTTTTAATCTGCTGCATCATTACAACAATGTGAGAAGCAAACTATGGCGCGTTACAGATGGGCCTAAGAGGCGTCGTCCTCGCGCCACGATTACGCGCGAGGGGCGGCGCTTCCGGATGTGCCTTGCCCCTCGCGCATAACCGATACGTCAAGATAGCGGCGCCCTATACAGATGGGTGCCGCCATCTTGACGCAGTGGATGCTCTGCGTCCGCACGTCCAAACCCAGAAGAGACGTCGCGAGTGCACGCTTTGGCACACGCGGCGTCTCTTCCGGGTTCCTGGAAGGAGCGCGATTTGCGTGCTCCTTTTTTGCTCCGTGAGGGAGTCGTGCGGTTTGACTGCTGCGGCTCCCTCACAGAGCAAACAGCAGCGGCCCAAGACCGCCCCTTTTGGGCGGTCTGTAACGGGCCTATGGGCCCAAACAGACAGGCCGAAATAAAGCTGCTTCAGGTCACTTTGGAGGTATGCTGTTAGCCATGCTCCAGTCCTAAGGACTGGAGCGCAGCTTTGGTGCAGAATCTGGCCTCTTAGGACATATGCATCATTTAAATAGCTTACCTCCAAAGTGACCCAAAGCAGCTTTATTCTGGCCTGTCTGTTCTGGCCCTATAACTTACTAAATAACTTAACAGAGCATTATTCAAAAATGATGGTCTGTGGACCAGTGCTGGTACACAAGCTATTAGTGGCTGGTCACAGTGAGTTTCCAGGAAAGAAAAAAAATAGTTGTAGCCAATATGGTACTGGCTCCTGGCACATTATGGAAAAAAGATTGCCCATCCCCATATCAGCTCTCCTCTATGTCCCATCTGTGGGGAAATGCGTTGTTGAAGACACGAGAGAGGGCCTTCACTGTGGTGGCACCTCAGTTGTGGAATGCCCTCCAGTTGGAGGCCAGATCACACCAATGTTTTCATTTTGGCAGCAAGTCAAAAGTTTTAGGCCTGATTTATTTTATCCAGGCTGCCTATGTGCTATGGTTGTACTATTTTAAAATGTTTTAACAGGTTTTTAATTGTTTTTAATTAATAAATTGTTTAACATATATTTTAGGGTTTTTTTAATTCTTCTTCTTTATTGTTTTAAATTGATTTTATTGTAAACTGCACTGACATTTTTGAATATAGGGAGGGACAGAGCAGTGTAGTGGTTTTGAGAGCTGGGCTCAGATTCTATGGGATGAGGGTTTGAATCCCTTCCTAGCCATGGAAATCCACCGGGTGACCTTGGGCAAGTCACACTCCCTTAGCCTCAGAGGGAGGCAAAGGCAAAATCCCTCTGAACAAATGTTGGCAAGGACTGCCCATGATAAGATTCACTTTAGGGTCATTATAAGTAAGAAATGATTTGACGACAATGAACAGTAACAGCAGCAGCAACAACAACATAACATTTAATAAATAAAATAAAAAATGGGTATCAGGTAGCATGAGAAGCAATGATTTAACATACATTCTTAATAATTCTGTTTATCCCCAGAACTCAAAATATTCTGGAAAACTTGTAGTCCCATAATGACTGCTTTTAATTGTAGGATTGAATTGTAAATGAAAAAGGATCCTAATGATATAACCCTCAGATATAACTGAAGCATTTCCTTACCTTTGGCTTCTTATAAAAGCCCGATAGGTACCATCTCAAGACTTGCTTTATTCGACAATATGGATCTTCTTCGAGAGCAGCTCTAATGGGAGGAAGAATAATAGCTATTTTACTTCCACTGGGTGGCTTTGGTATAGGCTCACATCTCCCCAATTAATTCATAGAGAAGTAATATCTCATCAGACCCAATAAATAAATAAATAAATAAATAACTTCAACAGCAGCACAATGTGAAAACTCTCCACTATCCCTTTAAAGTCTTCCCATTAGAAGACAAAGTAGGAAGTGACCTGGCATTTAAGAGGTTTGGTTTAATTGTATTTTCAATACACAATTTAGGAATTAAACATGATTTGTTCTTAGTAGGGCTGTGCAACTGATTTGGCCATTTGGCTCAGTTTTCTACCAGCTCCAAACCGGATTGGTTCAATCTGGTTCTGGAATAGATCAGTACAGTCAGACGCAATTTGGACTAATCCTGAAATACTGTATTGACTCAAAAAAAAAAAAAAAAAAAAATGGAGGGAGGAAGGGATGGGATAAGAATTCTCATTTGGATTGTATGCTGTCATTTATGTTTATTACTGAAAATCCTATTTTTAAAAAAAGAAACAAAGGGGTAAAAGTCAGACTGTGGATGCATCTACACTGCAGAAATAATGTAGTTTCATAGTCTTTTAATAGATGCTGTATTGAGGCTTCTTCCTGCATTACCCCTTCCTTGGGTACAAAAAGTAAAAGGCAAAGGCAAACCCCTTCTGAGCAAATATTGCCAGGAAAAACCTGTGATAGAGTCACCTTAGGGATGTCATAAGTCAGAAATGACTTGAAGGAACAGAACAATAACAACAGCAGCAAATCAAACCTGGAATGTCCCTGGAATCCAGGATGTCTAAGCTGAGACTGTCATACTTATCATGAAAAGACATGACTCACTAGAAAAGACAATAATGCTTGGTACAGCAGCCGGAAAAGAGGAAGACTGCATTACAGGTGGAAGGACTCAGTCAAGGAAGCCACAGCCCTGAGTCTGCAAAACCTCAGCAGGACTGCTGATAACATTCTCATTCATATGGTTGCCATAAGTCAAAGTTGACTTAACTACAGTTAACAGCAAGAAAAGTCACCATAAGTTGGAAATAACATGAATGCACACAAAAAGCAAATAATTAAATTTCTATTACAACTTGTATATCATCTTTAGTTTTAATAACTGCTGTTATTATCATTATATCTGAGCATTAATGGGAGTAAGCATGAGATGGGAGTAGATCACAGTATTACTATCTGCCTTCAATTTACACAGAAAAAAGAATGGGCAAACTGCTAGGATATTACAGTACCAGCTGCTTACTCTGACACCTTGAGGGCAGCACCAAGCAGTCTTGCTCAGAACAGAAATAGAAAAGTCCCAGCATCCTGGCACAAAGACGGCTGAATCCTCTGGCAGGTCTTAGTCCTTCCTTCCCATCTCTGCTTCAAAGGGCTTAGGCAGCCAAATATGGAATAGATGCAGTGGAGGAATATAGGGCCATGAGATAGTGGTTTACAATGCCAGCCTAGATCACCAAATATCTTGAAGTGGATTTGAGGTTAGGTGAGATTGTGAGGAAGTTCTCAACATCTAGACTGCTGGCAAAGCATTCTTTTCTAACTCACTGATTTCTTATGTTACATCACTGACCCTTGCTAGTTGGATTTCTGGTAGAAAGAAAAGCACCATATCTTCAAATAAGCTGTTTTTTCATTACCAATTACAGTCAGCCCTTCTTATGCACGGATTTTTTTATACACGGATTCAAGCATACACGGTTTGAAAATGTTCAAGAAAAGTATAAATTTCAAATACCAAACCTTGATTTTCCATTTTTTATAAGGGACACCATTTTGCTATGTCATTATATTTAATGGGATTTGAGCATACACGAATTTTGTTATACACGGGGGATCTTGGAACCAAACCCCACCATATAAGAAGGGTCCACTGTATCTACCATTACCAGCTAAATTTTTAACAGACTTAGATGACTATGCTTGTTTCTTGATTCAAGAAATAAGAACGATCATAGGGCAGATGCTGTGCCTGCTTCTGTCAAATGTTGTTGCCTCCCAGTCTGGTGCTCCAGTATACAGTATTTAATCTCTCTCTTTTTGGTACAGTTCTTCAACAGTAGAAGTTGGGGATCATCTAAGTCACCTTACCTATCTATTTGTTCTTTTTCCTATAAATCACAACAACTGAGATTCTGTATACCAGTGGGCAGCTTTTAGAGGGACACAATTATTGTTGATTACTGGTGGGCAAAGATGCAGTACCAATTGCATCACAGATCCCCCCCCCACTTTCCCCCCTTCCTATTCCCACAATTCCCATAAACAGTTCTACAACTAAAGGTCACCAGAGTGGATTTCTGGCCTGATTTACTGTGTCCACCGATTAACTTTGAGAGCCTATGTATTATCAAGAAACCCTTTCAAGCACACAAATGCCCCAGCTCCAGCTAGGCTGATGCTCTTGCACATCTGTGCACAGATGTGCCTGACATCATAGAAAAGCTGGCCAGTGCTGCTTACTGGGAAAGTAGGTCGGCGTGGTAATAATAATCAGAAAGCTTATTGAGGAAAGAGCGGGGCTCTAAGATGAAAGTGGGCAGAACCACACGAGACAAGTCCATGCCAGGCCGCAGCTGCTTCAGAAGGATCCACATCAAGCTCTTGTTTTCATCAGACACCGTTTCTGTTTGAGAGCATTCACCTGTCTAAAGAAGAAAAGAAATCGCTCTGTGAAGTATGGTGTTCGGGGTTTGGATAGGCCTAGTTGATGGTACAGCAATGAGACCCCTAGTTGTTGTTGTTGTTGTTGTTTTTAAAAAACCCATAGTACTATAATGGTTATAATGGATATATAATGGATTTTTTTAAAAAAAAAAATCTTGTCTAGGGGCCCATCCACACTCTGTAATTAAAGTGCTATATTCAATTTTAATTGCCATGGCAATGTCTCATGGAATCCTGGGATATTCAATGGTGGAAGAAGCATTTAGGATTCTTAGCTAGAGACTTCTAGTGCTATACCACACTAAGAATCCCAGAATTCCATAGGGTGGAGCCGTTACAATTAAACTGGTAACAAAATGCTATGATTTTATTTATTTATTTATTTATTTATTTTGGATCTATATCACCCCCTTTCTCCCAAAACTGGATTCAAGGTGCCTTACGATAATTTAAAAATGGTATAACTGAAATATTAAGTAATAAACTAGTTAAATAATACTAATATTAAAACATAATAACAGCATAGCTAAAATTATTTTAAAAATTAAAGCATCAAAAGCAGTGTAGTTACAGTCCACCCACAATATTTTGAATTACATATAAGTTAAGTTAAAATTTTAAGTAGCATCTTCTTCTGTGTATTATTAAAAGAATTTCCAGAAAATTTATTTATTGCTTTAGCCAGGCCTGCTTTTCTCAAGGGATGAGATCCAAGGTAGCTTTGATTATTGTTTGAAATTATTCAGGTCCTCCCTCCTTGAAATTTCCATGACATATTCTTTCAAAATAAGACCAAACTAATTCCTTAGGATGCAGCCATAACAGTTAAAGTGGGTCAATAGTACTGTAACTGTGTAATATGAATGAGCCCTAGTGAACAGATATTCCCTGCACAGGCGGAAATGGTTTCCATATTTTAACACCTTCTCCTTAGCTTTTATCATATAGTCACATGAATTCTTGAATGGCTGAATTTTAGTTTATAGATTAGTCAGAGTTTGAGGGTGTTGGTTTTTTTTTTAACTACAACTCCCAGAATCACTAACTATGCTGGTTGGGGACTCTGGGACTTGTAGAACAACAATTCTTCCATCTGGCACACTACATGCATGAAAGGGGCTATAAGCAAAAACATGTCCCAGATGCATCTGAGAAATCACGGGCCTTTTCACACTATACAATTATAGTACTATGATTCCAAAATAATGGCCACGGCCATGGAATCTTGGGCTTTGTAGTTTGGAGAAGCTAAGAATTCTAAATACTCCTCTATAAATAATCCTGCAAATCCCAGGATTCCATAGGATCAGCCATGGCAGTTAAAGTGGAATCATAGGTCTCATGCTCTCAAGTTGGCTAGAAAGCACTATTGTGCTGAGCAAGTTCACTGTGAGAATTTAGTTTACAACTCTTGTAATAAGTGCAGAACTCAGTTTGATAAAAAGAAGAGTTCAGAGCAAGGACCAACAAAATCTTTCTTTCTTTTTCTATTGATTTTTATAAGTTGTAATCCATCTTGTGCCAAAGATGAACAACAACCCTAAGCTTGATCCTCCTTGGATAATGGAAACTATTAGACAAAAATGATTGCAGTTGTGCTGTAGGCCATGATGTGTATTGATCTGTCCATGTTCACATCAGATGTATTTACCAGCTGCACAGAGGCATATATCTTGGTCTTACACACATATAGTCCAATGAATTGAAAATCAAGTCTTTCCAACATCATGCATCAAATGCTTCAAGCACAAAACTACCCTTTTAAAACTGACAGTACTTGTATATCTCTTTAGTACTAAAAAAAAAAATGTAATATTATTTAAATGTAGCTGCTTTCCCCCATAATATACATTGATTTCTGCCAGTACACGAACCATCTTCTAAGTAAGCCACAAAGATCAATCAGAGGCTATTTACAGTGTGTATACAGAGGGTACTGGAAAAACAGGAACAAAATCCAAATGCCATAATTTTTAAACTACAGAGAAGGGCAAACCATGTCTGAGAAAACTGTTATTCTTTAGTGGATTGTCTCTGAACCTTACATAGCATATTTGTCCACTGCAGAGAATATATGTATAGAGAAGGATGTAAATCTTTCAAAAGTATTCGTAAGTGGCCTAATATACATCTATTGGTTTATAAACAGAAAAAGGAACGGTGGAAAAAGAGAACACTGAAATGTGCTAAGGCATCCCAGTAAAATGTAAACATTGATTAAGGTCTAATGGATTGTTGCCATGGTTCTGAATTTTTCTCTTGGCTTCTCCTATTGCCCCCACCCCCCCAAAAAACCCTATATATTCCTTTCCTTCATCATCCTCTGCAGAATCTGATCCCATTTCCTGTGAGTTTGTTGCCTGAGAAAAGCTTATACACTGTATGACAGCAAATGTTCCATTGGGGTAGGAAAAGATATGTTCATGAGATATCAGTCAGGTCAATCACTCAGATTACAATCCTAAACACATTTACAAGAGAGTAAACCCAACTGAGCACAGTGGGACTTTATACCAAATACATAAGAAAGCTCTCTGGATGTAAAGATGTTCAAGTGGCTAGTAAATAATGCAGATCAGTGACAAACTAAAGCAGTTGTTACCTCCCCAAATTCTTCATAGTTCTGTTCCAAGTAGGTTGTTCCTTTATTTTCCTGGGACAATTCCCCATGGATTTCAGACTGATCGCTCTCACTCTCATTTGTTTTCCGGTTGTTCTCGTGCATTTCATTCTCAGACTCTTCTATGTTGTCTCTTTCAGATTTGTCTGAAAAAGCGTCATTTTCCAGGTGATGGTTCTCCAAAGCCGATTCATTAAGACTGAAACATACAAATGGTAATAACACCTTACTTTCAAGGTACTAAAAACTAGGTGAGATAGGCTGTTCCACCCTGTCCATGGAACATGGGTCAAGAAGTACAAGTTTGCACTAGAGGGAGAGTTCCTTGGAGACTTTCAAGGAAACTTTGGCCAAAGATGTTTTGACTGTGGCAATCATTAGGACTGTCACTTGTTTAAAGACAACTTGGTTGATTCACCATACAAGCTTGAACTAGTCATTCGGTTATTAATACACAAGGCCAAGCTAGGAAATGGAAGGCAGAAAAACATTTTTTCTGATCTCCACAAATATTTCATTGCATTGTTTTAGTTCTACTGATGCTTAAGCCAATCCTACAAGTGAAAAATAAGTACAGATTACTGATTCTTGAAAATGTGTGGCTGGCAACATTTGCTCTCATAAATTTGCTTCTCCAAAGAGTGTGAGAAGCTTCACTGTGAGGTTGTTCCATTGGATCTCAACCAAGTTGGGTTATTTCAGCTTGCAGGACAAGTCACATCAGTAAAGTATAGCTCTTCATTGGAAGAAAAGGGTCATGCATTAGAATCACAGGAATCTGAATTATAGGATTCGATATACTGTATAACAAAATATTGCAATTCAACTTTAAATGCCAATGTCAACTGGGAAACCCATGTACGAAATCCCACTCTAATGCTTTCTGCAGGTATGGTTGGTATGGTCTTGGAGTTGGTAGATCATTTCTTAGCATGTTACTTTGTGTGTTTGATTTACTACTTTGAGCTTATACAATCATTAGCATTTAAAAACTTATGTTGTTGATTGACATCAAATTGGCTTCAACCGACAGTGACCCTATGAATAAAAGACCTCCAAGAAACCCTGTTATCATTAGCCTTGCTCAGGTCCTGCAAACTTAGAGCTGTGGCTTCCTTGACTGAGGGATGGAATACACTGGCAGGAAGGGGCAGCATGAAGCCTTGGGACCACAGCAAACACATGACGTGGTCCTGAAGGCGCCCTCTGCCACTAGCCCAAGTAGGGAGGGGAAAAAGATCCGCTCCTATTTGGGTTGGGTTTGGGCCACCTTAGGCTACCTTGGCAGAACATGCAGTCCTCCTCTTGAAGCCACCCTTGTGTGGTTGGCTGGATGGATTCAGGGCATCTTGGGCTGCACCCCCAAGCTGCTCGGAAGTCAGCTTTTGCAGCTGATCTGTTCCACCCCTGGGTCTATCTACCTGTAATATGATCTTCCTCTTTTCCAACTGCTTTCCACTTCAACAAGCATTATTATCTTTTCTAATGAATCATGTGATCTCATGATCTCTCCAAAATGATCTCATGATCTCTCCTACAATAGCCTCAGTTTGGTCATTTTAGCTTCTAGGAGAGTTCAGACCTGATTGTTCTAGGACCCATTTATTGATCATTTGGAAGTCCATGGTATTCATAGAACTCTCCTCCAGTACCACATTTCAAATGAGTTGATACTTTTCTTGTAAGTTTTCTTCACAGTCCACCTTCACAACTGTACAGAGACATTGGAAATACTATGGCCTCAGTATTTGTAGTCTATAGCTATTATGATCTATTTCTATTATGAAAAATATCTTCTATGCACTGTGTAGAGGATTTGACAGTCAAGTAATCTAAATTCAAGAAAACAAGATAGGATACCTTTCATTTTAGGAAACTCATGTCTACATCCAATAACATGTAGAGAATCATCCCTAATCAGCTGTTAGGATAGACTCACACTGTCAAACAGCTGTGCATTAACCACTCTGCACTGAAGCTATACATGGGAGCTGACCCAGGTAAAAGCCATATGCATGTCTCTCCTTGCTACTGAATTCTGGAAGTTTATAGCAATAAATATGCAAATAGATTGCCTACAGCAACTTAAACATAGTATAGATTTAGACCTAATAGTAATATCTACCTTGTTTCAATGAACTTGAACTTCCTTAATAATGATTACTGAGGTCCAAAGAACTATTTCAGGTGTACCCAATGACTGTCATGTGCCTACAGAGATTTCACAACCAGGTGCAATTTAGAATCAAGTTTTCCTTGGCTCATATCTAAGCTCTTAATTACTATAATGGGGTGGGAAACAAATGGCCCTCCAGAAATTGTACAATGCTCAGCATTCCTTACTATTGACAATTTTGGCTTGGGCCTCTAGGAGTTGCTTTCCAACAATATCTAGAAGGCTGCCTAATTCCCATCGTTGCACTTGAAGAAAAGGTGCACACCGTTTCCATTGTTCCTGCAGTAGCTGGCAAAAGAGTCTTACTTTACTACCTTCTTAAATGTCTTTTCCTTATTTCTCTAGGTTCAGAGAAATATTCTCTGCTTCTCTAAAGAAAAGAAATTGTTGTGTTTGTAATAGCATGACGCAAAACAGATAAAACCTTTGTGTGTAATCCCTGTACATATTAATACCATATGACTGCTTACTAGATTTAAAGGGAAGCATTCCTAAGAACAGGATACCAGCATAGACTATAAACATATACCCCTTAATTCAAAACGCTTCATCTCTAAGATCATTAGACAGACACCCCAGCTTTACAACCCACTCCCCTTTGAAATGTTGAGCTGGCAACCTTGCTTAATGGCCAGAGACATCAAAGCTGGACAGCTCCAGTACAGAAAAACAGATGCTATATCCTAAGCAAATGTACATGTGTGGGAGGAGGGACAGAATGGCAGATTAGAGGAGTGGATCAGCCTTGGTCTGTTTCAAATAAGATTATTTAGAATTTTCAAATGGATGCAGTAAAGCATACTGGTAAATCCAGCTATAAACTCAGGCTTCAAAACACTGAAGGAAAATTACCATTAGTAATTGATGGCAGGTCTTCTTCATTCAAAGAAAACCTCAGCACTCACCCCTCTAAACTGACTAAACACAACAACCCGAGAAACTATCAGGTGTATAGTAATGTTTACTGAATAATCATAAATGTATAAATTCACAAATATAAGAAAAACTTTATAACAAATTTTATAGTCTTTTATATTATCCTTGTTTATTTTTGTCCATCTGAGCCTTGTGTATATTATTGTCTGGTTTTTATGCACGACTGATCAATGTATAGTATTATAGAGTTTGTCTTAGTTAGGCCATCGTCACTGACAGAAATGTCTTAGTGACTAGGAAAATTCCAGCAATTCTGGTACACTGCATACTCTATGGCCATTTGAACAATAGGCAGAAAAGATAGCTATTTGAGCAACTGTGATGATCAAAGAGAAAATAATCAGTCACTACAGAAATATAGCACAAGCTCAGGACTCCATTCTTCCAAAGAGGATGGCTGTCTTTTTGAAATCACCACAAGCTGACTTCTCATATTTTCAAGTATAGTTTAAATAATCTGAAGAAAGCACTAAATGTAATTAATTGACCTACTAATAAGAACATGCCAGTTTAATTGCCCTAATTCCCAAGGCAGAAGAAGTTTAATTGGAGAATTAGTCCCAGCACAAGACACTGTCAGTGAAGAATTGAGAGCCTGTAAGTATTCTAGCAGCCGTGGATGGCTATGAGACAAATGGTACTCTACACAGATGGTTCTTTGCTTAGTTTGTCTCCCCACCACCACCTGGTTGAACTTGTATCTCTTCTTAATGTCTGGTTGAGAGGTTTTTTTAAGATTCAAAATTTTGGCAGGTATGGATCTCACTATAAATTTTTGCCTGGTATTACTGACAAGGCTGAAACAAACCAAAGGTCTATCTAATATAGCCTTTTATTTCTTGTAGTATCCACAAAAATGTATATTGAGAAAACCCATCAGGGCAGAAATAGCCATGTCACAGGAAATGATAGAGATAGCCCTGTTCCCCAGCAAACAGAATTCAGAGACAGTTGACAACCTTACCTTTTACAACTCTGACCAATCCTTTTTTAAAGCTATGTAAGTCTCTGAACATCATCAGATTCTTAAGAGAAAATTCTATGGGCAGTGGATATATAGGTGGAAATATTGCACAGCCACAAACAGATTATGACATTCTGGCATCTACAGCTATAATTCCAGAACCCGGCCGGGGGGGGGGGGGAGATGCGGGACACGTATTGGATAATGGAATCTCAAAATATAAAAAGTTTATGGTGCAGGATGACCTACTGTGGTCAGGTTCTGGCCCAAGATGAAAACAAAATGTCCCACTCCTTTGTTTCATCTATAGTTGCCAACTGCACTAGCACATCGTTGCTCGTAATACAGTAGCATTTTCCACCTCATCTGTGGAAAATGTTTTATATTGTTTAATCTTGTTTTAAGGGGGGTACTGTGTATATATGGATATATTTTAGTCTGTTGTACGCCGCTTTGATTGCTTGGCAAAAAGCGGGATAAAAATAAAATAAAATTTTATTTTATTGAGGTAGCAGGAAATTTCATGCAGGACAGGATATTTGGAAGATATTGCTTCATCCTCCAGCACATGGGAATAGCCAAGAGGTGGCTGCTGCCCACTTCATAACATCTAGCATCTGTTGCCTGAAGCAACCTGCTTCACTCTGCCTAATGGTGTAGCTGGCCTTGACTATGACTGCTGTTCTGTTTTTCATATCAGTTACTGCTGCATAGAAACTACTCCAATAACCCTGTAATAACCTGGAAAATGTGGATCCTGTGTCAGTGATACACACTGATGCACAGTAATTAATCAGCAGATTGTATTAGTGGCTCTGTGCTAAACCAATTTACACTGATGCCACCAAATCCATTTAAAAACCTAATAGCTTCACTTTCTGATTCCATGATTTAGTAAGCCATGAGACTTTGAGTGTGCTGCCTGCCATTCTAATAGCGGTCTTGCTTTACTCAAGGAAGAATGCGAGAACTGTGCTGTAATTTTAATTTTATGTTGTGTGAGTGATGTTTTGGTAGTTAATTCATTCTTGATATCCTAAGTTTGCTTTAACTCTGAGGCTACAACCCTATGCACAGATATCTGTGAGTTAAGCTTCACTGAACAGAATGGGCCTTACTTCTTAGTAAACCTACATAGGATGGTGCTTTAAGTCATTCAATGGAACCCTCTATACACATGCTCATAGAGAGGTACTTAAGCAACCACTTGTGGCCCTTACCTCTTTCAAAACAAACCTTATTGATTCTGTTGTTGTTTGAATATAGAAAGCATACATGGGGTGAATCAAAATGTACTCTCATGTAGGAAATATCGTGCACAAGTGAGTGAAAGCATATCCTTACTGGAAAAGCTCCTGATCTGAGATGGTAGCCGTGTGTAGCAGGTTGTACAGCCCAGCATGTGAAGAATCATTCGAGCAGTTCAGATCTCCATCCTTCCCCTGCTTGGATGCACTGAGCCTAAAAAGGCTGGAGCAGCGCAAGGCCAGTTCCAGGGCATCCAACCAGCATCGGCCTGCAGAAACACAAGCCCAAAGGTCAAATAAGGCAATGCCAAACATGCACTTGATAGCCTCCCACTTCATGTATCCAGATATTTAATCCATTTTAAAGAGCAGAGAGATAAGAAACAACACAGCAAGGATTTCAATTGCTATGAACCTTGCTGGAGGCAGAACCCCAATTAACATTTGATATTTAGGCCTTGTTGTAAAAATGCTCAAAACAAACAGCTTTCTACGTCCTTTGGATGATAACCCAAAAAAGAAACAATATTTCATTTGTTCATGTCATTCAACCCTGAAAGTTAACCCAACCTAGGCAGATATCCCATTGCTGTTTCATGTATACAGTCCATTTTAGATTCATACAGTACTTTGTTTCCTACAGGCGTAATTTAGTTTTCCCCCTTGAACTGAGATTATTAAGACTGTCAAAGTTTTGCTGTGTAATTGCTACTACGTAACAACATTTCCAAGTTCTACAAATAACTCAAGACAATAATTTATAGAATAAATTAAAACCAATAATTTCTAGACGGTAGCTATTTCAGTTTTGTTGCAGCAAAATCTGTTTCTTGTACATTCATTATGGCACTGTTTTAAAAGGTGAGTAAGAAAACCTTGTTTTGATAATTATGGATTTATGCTTCCATTTTTGGTGTTCTTTTGCCCATCCTTTACTTTTCTCTAGAAATGTATCGAGCATGAGGATATTGTCTCTGACAAAATAGAATTGTCTAAGGAAGAAGAAAGTTCACATACATAAAGGATGATAACTGTGACTCTCCAGACATTTTTTGACTCCAGTTTACTTGGCTAAGCTGGCTGTAGTTGCTGAGAACTGTGGTCCAGAAGCATATGAAGGGCCATAGTTGCTCACTGTTATGATACACTTTTACCAATGGTGATGCTAAGTCTAAAGAAGTCTGACACCTCTCTCCTAGGGCCTTCTCTCCTGACTGCATCTTTGGGTTGCACAAATTGAAACACATCCATTGCCACTGCATAAATAAGAGCCAAAGTTACATCCACTGGATCTGGATCAGTTATAGCATCCATGTCGGATTGAATTTCAGCAATTTTATTTGCAAAGTGTAGAACAAGTTGTTGACAGTGGGCTGTTGAATGGTCTGGATTCTCCTCTTGTGAGCCCAAATGCACAAGACCCCTGACCACTTGATACAGTTCCATTGGCCAGCTTTTTGCAGAGGCAATGGGGACAAAAAAGAAGTTTTCTGTTTGTATAACAGAGTAGGTTCTCAGGTAAGCTATACAGTTGGCCCTTCTTATACACTGATTTTTTATACATGGATTCAACCATACATGATTTGAAAATGTTAAAAAGGGTATAAATTTCAAATATCAAACCTTGATTTTCCATTTTTTTTAATAAGGGACACCATTTTGTTATGTCATTATATTTAATGGAACTTGAGCATACACGGATTTTGTTATACATGGGGGATCTTGGAACCAAACCCTAGCGTATAACAAGGGTTCACTGTACTCTGTGTTCATTTGGCCTTGCTCCCAGTTTTCTGCCAACATCATTCTAACTGCCATCTTGCTTGTTTCATTGCCATTAGCTCCTTGGAAAACCAGGGGACTGCTTGGGCTCCATTCTGTGAGAGGGAACAATCAAGAATGATTGTGTCCACCACCCTGGCCATTCCCTTAATCCAACCAAGGCAGGAGGAAAAACCCCAAGAGCCATCAGGAATCCATTTGGACCCAAATGTCTCTTGGGGCAAACAACGTTAATGGGTCCTTGACCCTCAGATGATTTCTGAGTCTTGAGTGTATACTCCGCCAGGTAGTGATCTGCCCAAAACAATGGAACTATACTGACATGGGCTTTTCTTCATGAAACATTTGATTAAAAAAAGCTTTACGTAAGGACATCTGGCTTACATATAAAGATTTACTGGAAAAACGCAGAGATTACCATACTTGTGCTCACATAAGTATTTAATTAGAAATATAACTGAACTTTTTTTTAAAAAAAATCTTTTGATCAGAGCTGACTTGGTGATCCAGACACTAGTAAGGAAACTGTATCAGGGTATGTGAACCAATGAATTAAATCCTAAAAAGTATTAAGATGAATTCTTAAAGTCTGTTAGTGATTAATATAATTCTATATATTCCTTCAGAACCTTGATGAAGAAAGCTTAAAGCTCACAGTAAATAAAAAAGCAGCACAGCTCCAAATACTTTCCCACTCTTCTGTATCTAGAAGCTGTATAAAACAAAAGGAGTTATTTCATAAGAAAGGACTGGATTATAAGCCTTGGTGAGAATTCCAAACACATACCCACTGAAGGATTTTTACTCTTGACCTACCGGGAGAATCCATGAAATTATATTTTAACTGTATGATATTTTAATTTGTAAGGCACTTAGAGTGCGTTATGTGGGAAAGGTGGAATATAAAGAAAGATGATGATTGCCAATAATAATAATACTAATAATAACAACAACCAAGTATTCTGTGATTAAGGTTTCTAACTTTTAAAAAATATTCTTTATTAATTTCCATATGTACAATATCAATGTTACATACTTATCATCAATATATTGTAGTTTTTTACACATAATTCAAAAAACAGAAATTTACTGTATTTTCTGGCGTATAAGACTACTTTTTAACCCAGGAAAATCTTCTCAAAAGTCGGGGGTCGTCTTATACGCCGGGTGTCATCTTATAGGGCAGGTGCTGAAACTTCTGAGCCAGACTGGAGAATCTGAGGTTGCTGCATATGGTGGGAGGAGCTCAAAAATGGCCGGGGCCACATCCCCACCGTATTCAACGATCGTATGAACGCAGCTACCGCTCTGACAGTCTTGGAGACAGGGAGGGCTGGGCAGGCAGGGAGAGCTGAACAATCCAAGCAGGCTTTGTATACAACAAGGGTTACTGCTAAGTACCTACATGTCATTTGAATTAAAATTACCATATTGAGATCAAATCTGATGTTTTTTTAATTTTTATTTGATGTGCGTTGGAAGAGCGGTAGTCTTATACGGTGAGTATATCCCAAACTCTATATCTTAACTGGAAAAGTTGGGGGTCGTCTTATACGCCCAGTCGTCTGTATATGTTTCTAACCCATATACTCATACTTCTTAACAAAACCAAGAAGTGGGAAATAAATAAATAAATAAAGCATGTCTGTGCAATTAGTTTTTGATTTAGACAGCCATCAAGTGCTGTTCATTCTGAAAACACTGGTGGGTATATCATTGGAGAAACAATTCCACCCCCCTGATTTATGTTATTTTAAAACTTGCTGTGTGTTCAGTCCTATGAATGCTATAGTTAAAAAGAGTTCAGTCAATAAAGAAAATAGACCACCAAAAGGCATAATCATCACTGGGAAATAAATTGTTCTGCTTATAGAAACAAAAGCAACTAAAACAGTTTAAAACAAACATCCCCAAAATACTGGCTGGCTGTTGTAGTGCCAGCAGCTTCTCTATGTCTCTCTGTGTCTCTCCTCAACTAATTTAAAATACATTCAAAGAATGCAAAGAACTTTTGAGGGTGGAGATGGTGGCAAGCAGTATACGTTGACCAATAGCAAAAACATCATTCCTCTTCCAGAAAACAACTTTCCCAGATTTGCAGCAACCAACTTCTGTGCATAAGAGGCTATATTTGGAGGGGAACATCTTGACAACTGCCAGCAAAAGTAACTAGCAGACTAAGCATGTCTGGCCTTAAACCAGGCAGCCTACAGATACACACACTACCCACTCAGCAAAGGGAATAATAACTAGTTGACTGTGTGGGAACCAGGCACCAAGAAGCAGGTGAGATGGGCGAGAATTGAACAGAAAGTTGCAATCTTGGAGGTGTGCCAAGGAAATGCTGGTCAAGGTGCAGACATATCTGGAAGACTGCAGCTTTGGTGGGCCTTTTCCCACTTCATCTATGGCTGAAGGTTTAGGGTTTCCCCTTCACACTAAGAAGGGGGTGTTCATACTAAGGAGGTTGTCCTGACTTCTTCTGTTTGCTGTTGATGGAAGGAGGCAACCAGGAGAATCAGGAAAGCCTTTGTATTCTATCAAGGCTAATGACTTCATGCAGCAAATATAAATAAATGTTGGGATATGTTATGTGGGGAAAGGACCAGGAAGGGAGAAACTGAAAGATTTAGTTTTGTATACATCTTATTTTCAAACCAGTGAGATCATGCACACCAGCATTAATAATAATAATAATAATAATGATAAAATTTATTTTTATCCCACCTCCCTACAAAAAGCAATCGGGGAGGCTTACAAAGTTAAAATATAAAGTCCAAACCCTCAGACCACCCACCCCTTTAAAAGACAATTAAACAGTGTGGAATTAAAAACATAAAACATACTTAAAAAACAATACAATAACTGTGGTGAAAGAGACACAGCCATCATTCTAAGCAGCTGAAGAAGAGCTTAGATAAAATGTACAGAAGATACCCATTGAACTCACAGTTCCCATTAAAGTCTACAGCAGTGGTAAAGAAATATGTTTTACTCCAGAGGCAGTTGGATGGCAATACCCTAACCAATGGAGAGAAATTCTGGGAGCTGGTGACAACAACTGGAGATCCTTATGATTTCCACCCTGGTCTACAAAATAAAAAAGGTCACTGATTGATTCATTGGATTTATATCTCATTTTCTCTCTGGATGGGATCCAAGGCAGCTTAAGAACTAACTATTCTTCCTCTTCTGCCTTCCAGTTATTATAATAAAGAAGTGCAGGTCAGGAGCACCTTCACTGAAAAATCCCATCTAGAAAGTACAACTGGCAGGTTGGATACCTTGTAGATAGATATGGTTGTTGCTTGGTTGGCAATTGGGATTCCTTGAAGAATAGGACTAAGGGAAGCTCCGAAGATGAGGAAAGTCCTCAGAATAGCTGTGGGTGAAAAGCGGTCCACACAGGATGAGTCACTGACAGCTGCTCAGCCTCCCCCCCCAACAGAACCTAATGGAGGAAAAAGCAACAAAAAGCACCCAAGACCCAGCCTTTTTTTAGACTAGAAAGTGGCAACAGTTCCACTCCATTTTCTAATTGCTCATTCCTACTAGCTTCTTTCTTTCTAACAGGAGTGACCCAAGCCATTTTGCTGACTGAGGTGAACTAGCAACCCACTCACGGATCCAAATGTATAATATCCAGAGCGAGCCATTGTTTTGGTACAGTGAAAGTATCTGTATAACAATTACAATAATTCAACCATAATTTGTTGTCTTTTCACCTCTAATTTGCTACCTGTGGTGGCTGCCTCATTCCACCAAATGGTAAGGCTGATGTAGTTTTTTGTGGGATTTCTGGGCTATGTGTTCTGGAAGAGTTTATTCCCAACGTTTTGCCAATATCTATGGCTGGCATGTGAGTGAGTGGGGTGTGTGTGTGTGTGTGTGTGCGCGTGTACACACACACACACACACACACACAGTGTGCCCTTCCGGACCCCCTGCATAAAAGAAAAAATGTGTAAGCTTGAGCCCCATTAGAAGTAATGGGGCTTTGTGTTCGCAGTGCAGTGCTGCAGGCGCACGCCTCATTATTTCTTCTGGGGTGCACAAGGTTTTTTCCGGCATGGCTTCCAGCGTATGACGCAAGTGCACTGTGTACACACACACACATGTGACTCTTGGTTGAGAGCAAGTGATTTACATGTTAATTTCCGTGTTGGTCTGTTGTAGGGCTGAGCTTGCATCTTAGTCCTCTTGGATAATTGTAGTAGAAGACTGACAATTGATTTTAAAAAACAGTGCATGTGTGCTGGCTCTTGCACTGGAAGTATTCCACACTTCATCATATTTTGTTATGCCTGTTCTGAGTTCAGAAGATAAAGGATAATCAATGTGAAACAGTACTTTATGCAAAGGGATATTGCTAACACCTTTGAGATTAGCTGAATGAAAGAAGCTGGTAGCATGAGCTTTTGTAGGGTTGAGCCTACTTCCTCAGAAGTATGTAGGCCTAAGTCTATGAAGGTTCAAGATTCCAGTTTCTTTCTTTCAGTTAGTCTCAAAGGTGCTACAAGATCTCGTTGCATACTGATTTTCCAGAATAACACAGCTATGTCTTTGAGTACTTCTTTATGTCCTACAGATGGTGCTGTGCCTCCAGTATCAGCTACCTGCTGAACAGTATCAGTGAAACAATTGTGCAAACCAACCCTAACAGCTTCTTCCATCTGAGCCCACACAGAACCATCTACTTCAGATCTGCAAGCAAAATGAACCAAAAAGATCATTTCAAGGCCAGTTGGAAAATATCTCAAAGGGGCAGTTTTTCCAACTTTCGGTGGGTTGATAGTGCCACATTTATCAGTTTAAGAAAAATTTATCAGTTTAAGAAAGAAATGACTCTTCTCATTGTAAGAAAACCAATGTTTACATGGACAGTTCTAAACTAGAAGCTTTCTGATTTACCTGTGTATATTCACCAAATATTCCAGATACTTTGCCAGAGCTACAGTGTAGCTCAAAAGACACATAGTCGAAATACACCCATAAACATATACATAAAACTTTGTGTTATCCACCCCTCAGTTAATTTGATTTGCTTTATTGATGTAAAATGCTTGTCATACTGCCTCATATTCATAAATGATCCATAACCTTAGGCCCATTCACACTACACAATTACAGTGCTATTATTCTCCTTTAATCGTCAAGGTTCTGTCCCATGGATTCCTGGGAATTGTAGTTTTGGGAGGAGCATTTAAGAATTCCTTGGGGAATTCCTTAGTGTTGCCTTAAGTCAGAAATGACTTGAAGGCACACAACAACCACTATAAGAGTATAGTATTTCTTTTCTTTGAAGAATAATATACCAAAATAATTGGGTTTTTTTTATTATTTGTAAAGTTAAAAGATTACTGTTTGACTTATCATTTGGTGTCTGGCATCTGAGGTCAATGATCTCTCCAATTGCTAATCTATCTACTTTTAGTTTCACATTTGGTTTGAAACATCCAAACATTTATGAAAATAAGCAAACAACTTGACTGCACCTAAATTCATCATTCTACAGAATGTGGAATTTACTGTGGATTTCTGACACTTCATGTTATAGAGAGTGAGCAGTAGCAGTGTGAATAACATACACTCCATGTTGGTAAACCAATGGACAAGGTAAACACCATGTACAAAAAATAGTGAAAGATCAATATACTTTTTGATGAATATGGGGTGGGTACACAAGCTGTTTCACACAATGCACTTTTTCTAGAGTAGAGGAAAAGAAGGAATGAGAGCCAATGTGGTCCAGGGAAAGAAGTATTGGTTCTAGAACAGAGCAACTGAGTTTTAAATTCATGATTAGTAATGAGTCAGCTGTCTTCTGTACACTGACCTGAGAGTTAAGTGCCACTGGGAAAAATGGATTTGCTTCCGAGTAAACATAGATAAGATTGTGGTGTGAATGGGTCTTAAACAGGTCTTCCTCTTTCACCTAAGACATATCTCACCTTACAAGGCTGTTGTAAAGATAAGATGTTGCTGCTGCGTGCCTTCACATTGTTTCCGACTTATGGCAACCCTCTCATAGGTTTTTCTTGGCAAGATTTGTTCACAGGAGGTTTGCAATTACCTTTCCCTGATCTGGAATAATGCTCCCTTCAGTTATGTAAAGAGGGACAAGCTACAAATGTGAGTCATATACTGCCACCAGAAGATTTCAAAAAGTTGAGACTACATGGCAAATGTGGACAAAGTACAGCCCTTCATATGCTGTTGGACTGAATTTCCTAGCAGCCAACGGTCAGTATAGCTAATGGTGAAGAATGCTGGGAGTCACCACCAAACATTTGAAAAGCTGCAGTTTGCTATACAGGACAACCCAATACTACATTTTCAACACCAAGGAACTGTTTGCAAAGATAGTGGGGATCTGACTGAGGACACAAAGAGGAGCAGATTATTTTTTGAGTGCACAGGGCTCACTGCATGTAATTCCTAACAAGTGAAGAATAGAAAAGCCCTAAGGTTATTCTGAATAAGACAGACCAATCCAATCTACAGAAGCCTAAAAGATATGATCCAATATACAATTTCTTTTTCCAGTTTGGTCTTAATGCATTAGGATGAAGACTTTTAGACAAGAAATGTAGGCTAGCTAAAGTGGTCATAAAGCTTTGTGCTGCATGTTTTGTAATTAACTTAAGTAGAATGGCAAGTTACATTGATCTCTAAGAAGATATGAGCTTTTAAGATCAAATTGATAGACAGGCCATAGAGCTAATAAATTGCCCTCAAAGCCCAAGAGACTCATTAGTTTTCAGCTCTCTTCCAAAAGCTGTCGTAATTTGACCAACAGTTGAAAAACTTCCTCCTCCCCATCAATATCACCTTCAAAAACCCCATACACAATATCATGCATTTATATTTGGGAGACGAACAGAGTATGGTATGGAATGTCAATAGAAATCATTCTGCTAAACTTTCTTTTTGTTTTCTCTCTCTGCAAGATTTAGCTTAAGAGTTCCTCCTGACTAGCCAAAAGCCTTGGAATTTGGTTGGAGCTATAGCCTTAATTTCCATGTGTGCGCACGCTTTTTTTCCTTATGTGCATATGGCATTCTTCCTGTCCTGGTTTACAACAGCTTTTAAAAACCACTGCATGATTTTAAAAAAAAGTTTTTTTTAGTTCTGGGAGTTTCTGATACAGGCTGAAATAAATGTCACATGTGTGTATCCAGACTGTCTGTCTTGTTTTCTTTGGCCCTACTTTTGGCAGTCCCACTGATGATGTTTGAAATGGCTGTGGGGGTGTGAGGTGGCATTTGCCACAAAGGTTTTCCACTGATTTTCACTCTCTGGTTACCAGATTTACTATTTCTTCAATTTCTTCTTTCTTTTATATGCTAAACTAGTATGGCACTTTTAGAGTGGTACAGCACTTTAGCACTATAACATTAAAAAAAATTAAACATGGCTGACAGAGAATGTGGGAACTGGAGGAAGAATATGGAAAGGTGGTGCTGAGTTCATCTATCAACCCATCATGTTATTTATACTGGGACTTTCTCCAAAAGTGGGACTCAAGGAGTTCTGAAGGAAATGAAAGGGAGAGAGACCATATCCACACAACAGCTTAAAGACACTGCATTTTCCATGAGGTCTTTCCACTGACCTTGGTTCCCTCATTACATTCCCAATTAAAGCTGTCTTTCTTTCTTTCTTTGCTGCAGTTCATGACAATGGACTTAATCACACGGGGGGAACTGGGGATTTAAACAGCAATTATCTCATGAAAATCATGCAATCGCAATTAACATTTTCACACACATTGTTATTAAAGAGCCATTATCCCAGGAATAAACAAGCAAAAACCAGCAACAAATCATTCACGGGATTTCCCTGTAAATGATTTGTTGCTGTTTATTGCCTGTTTATTCCTGGGATAATGGAAATGTTAATTGTGACTACACGATTTTCATGGGATAATCACTGTTTAACCCCCCAATTTTCCCCATGTGATAATGTCTCATAACAAAAAAATGTAAAAATAAAATGCACAAGCATCACTAGTAAGGTGCAGGGGATGCAGACTGCATTAGGTGACACTTCAGAGAAGGGGTGACACCTGGCCGGATCCTCCTCCTGTGTGTGGGGGTGGGGTGCTGTGCCCAACCTTCATTCCTTCTTTTCTGCTGTTCTTGCTTTCTCCATGAAGACAAAACCAAGAAAGCAAAGGAGGAGGGGTAAATATTCCCCTTCCATACCCTCCTGCTGTCTCATTTGTCCAGCTCTCTGTACACACACACCCGGTAGCCCTGGCCAGGGAAGGGGAAAGATGGAGGGCAGGGTAGGCCACTGCTGCCCGACAACCCTTTCTGGGTCTAGTCAGGCAGAAGTTGTCTGAAGAGGGGGTGCAGCTGAGCAAGGAAGTGGTAGGGGAGAGTCAAGTGCACACCCCACATAGCTTCCCCACTGCCCTGGCTCTCTCCATGAGGAGAAAGCCAACACACTTGCCCCTCCCATCCCCTCCTACTACCTCATTTTCCTGGCTGCCCAGTTGCCCCTGGCAGCACCGGGCTGGTGGTGGGCAGGTGAGCGAGTGAGTGAGGCAGTAGGAGGGGAGGCAAGGGAGGCCATCGCTGCTGCCACTATGCAGCAGCCCTTTCCGGATTTGGCTGTGTAGTGGGCAGCCGGGCAGCCATGGAGAGGAGGCAGGTGAAGGGAGGGTGGGGCAACCTGCTACCGCTGACTTTTGGTACACAGCAGATGACCCCAAGCCTAGTGGCGCCACTGACAGCTACTCCACTGGAATAACTCATTAACATCCCTTATAAGGACTGCTCAGATAACTCACATCCTAAGCTCGCTTGAGGATTTTCTGTTGTTTGTATGGTTTTCTTTTTGTGAATTTCAAATAAATAAAAATAACCCAAGAAACGCAGTTCTCGCCATCAAAACAAAAATTATTAAGATGAGCTGAGTATTGCAAAACCAAATATTTTGGAAAGAATTCAGCTGGAAAATCCAGAGGAATCTCACATGTGACCCATTTGTTGACCAAGGCTGCAATCCTATATTCTGTTACCAGAGAGCAACTTCTGTTTAAGTCAGTGAAACAACAGCATTGTCAAACATGTGGCAATGTATGTTGGTTACAAGCATCCCTCTTATTGATAGCCTACATCTTTGGTTCTAGGTTAGCACTTGCCACACAACAGACAAGTTGAAAGCATTTAGGAAGTATGACTGTGTTTGCATTTTAGCAATTTTTTAAAAAAAAACCCATCTAACTGTTAAAAAGATGATCACAGTTTGATAAAAATGAATTCACTAATCTTATTTATTATTGTATGTCCTCAACTACCCATTTTCCATTTAATATGGAGAGCTGACATTCAATTCACCAGAGGATGAAAGCAAGTACATACTGGATGCTTTATAATCACTACCAGAAATATGGCATGTTACAGGGGATAAAGATTTCTTAGGCAATGAGAAGTCAAAGGCTTTCATGGCCGGCATCCATGTTTTTTTGTGGGTTTTTCGGGCTATGTGGCCATGTTCTCTGAAGATGCCAGCCACAGATGCTGGCGAAACGTCAGGAAATTTTTTTTCTAGAACATGGGCACATAGCCCAAAAAACCCACAAAAAACATTTCTTAGGCAGCTCTAGATAAGAAGGTGCCAGAGAGAACAAGATTATTTGATTTGAAGTACTGTTTGAAGCTCTAGCAAATATCCTCTGGTTACTACTACAGATTCTGTGGCAGATTTCAGTCCACTTCAAAATTGCTCTCTCTTTGTACAGTAATAGTCTTCAAAGATTAAACATAATAGAATCACAATTTTTATTAGTTTCTATGTTTTCTTCTTTATCAACAGCAGCCAGTTTTGCTCAGTTTTTAGCTCATAGTTCCAAGTCTCAGACAACTCAGCCACAATATGTCAGTACATTTTGAAAAATCTTGTGCTGTAAATCAGTTTAAAAACAAAAATACAGAATGCAGTTAGATGACTCTTCAAGAGGTAGCCCATAGAATAACTCAAACAGGTGAGAGGAGAAAAAATGTCTATTCCCAGGGGCATAACGACAGCTAACCAATTTAAAAGCTATGAGCTGAGGCTCAAACTGCATGTTCCAGGGAGATGTGGGTGCACCCTATTCCCAGTAAATGTACAGTTTGTACTATGGGAAGAGTAGAATGACATGAGAATCTAGCTACAGCATTTCCCTACTCTCCATAGTTATTGAAGTAGGACAAGGGGAAAGGAATCATATTTTCCTCACTCCATGTTGCCTAGAAAATGTAGTTTGGTAGTACAGGTAATTACACACCTCCCAATAATAAATAGTTTGGGGCCAAAGATGTTACAAAGCAGGAAAATCAGAAGGGATTCTACCATTTCCTTTGTGACTCATTATAAAACCACTCTAAGGGCCCTTTCATACTCCATAATTATAGCACTATGACTCCATTTTAACTGCCACAGTTCCATCCTATAGAAACCTGAGATTTGCACTTTAAGGAGAGGTATTGGGAATTCTCAGCCAGAGAGAGTTCCAGTGTCACACTAAACTATAAACTCCCAGATTCCATAGAAAGCAGCCATAGTAGTTAAAGTGGAATCATAGTGCCATAATTGTGTTGTGCGAAAGGGCTCTAACTTGTTCTTTCCCCATAGAAGATGGAGTTGTTCAAAATCCTGGGAGGATCCTATCACACAGTTGTTCCCAGACAGTGATACACTGAGTAATGGTATGGTAACAAGCAGAATCTAAATAAGTAAAGGAAGAACAAAAACTCACCATCTGATTCTGAAGCTGCCCGGAAGATCAAGTAGCTGCTCGGAAGAGGCTGTGTGATAGAACCAACATTCTCTCCCTTTGGACCCTAAAATAGTTTGTGAAATAAAAAGGACACATTATCATTTCATTGAAGTTCTCCGTTCTACCTTCTCTGTTTTCCATTTTTAGTTTGACCCTTCCAGTGTCAAACGGAAATTGGGCAGCCCCTCTTAGTGAGTTTCAAATATACTTTGTCTAAATTAATACCTGTTAAAATAGGTCAACAATGAAATCTTAGGAGTCATGTCTGCAGACTACGGCTGGAAGGAGGGCCTCCTCAGACTCATCTGGGGGCACTTTGTAGGCTGTAGTGGCGGTGCAGGCATCTGGAAATCACTACTTTTCATCTACACTGCTCAGCATCCTTTCCTTGGGCTCCGTTGTGGTGTTCACATGCCCAGAAAAAGTAGACAATGGGTGGGGAGGGAGGTACTTCCAGATGCCTGACCTGAGCGGTGCTGTTTTCCCTTAGGCTTGCCTGGGGAATATTTAGGCAAGTGCACCCCAGGCTACCAGGCACTCTGTTTTCAGCTGCTTTTTCAGCTGCAAAGAATGTTCAGCTGCAAATAATAGGCTGCTTTGGAGAATGATGGAGTCTTCTTCTCTGGAGGTTTTTAAACAGAGGCTGGACAGCCATCTATTGGGGGTGCTTGGATTGTGTATTCCTGCATGGCAAGGAGTTGGACTGGATGGCCTTGGTGGTCTCTTCTAACTATGAGTCTATTCACAAAGATTCATTTCATTGCTGAAAGACAGGTTTCCTGACACTCAGGAAAGCCAGCTGTGAAAAATTATTATGCAAAAATGGTGGATTGGCAATGGCAGGAGTGGGGAGACCCCCCTCAATTTTCACACAAACACATCTGACATGCAATGATGAAACAGTCCAAGATTTGCACCCCCTACTTTTGAAATCTGGTAGAAGATCCTAACAGATCATCTTGATCTAAGTTACACCAGAATCCATTAGGGAAATCTGTTTGAAATGTGTGTTAGCATCCTTATTTTAAATAGTCTGTCATTGAAACTCTCAGAAGTATTTTGAAATAACAACAACAACAATAATAAAATTTGTTTGTATTTTCCCACCTCCCCCAGGTGGATCGAGGCGGGATTACAACCCAACAATAACAATAAAATACAAGAATAAAACATATAATTTCAAACATTAAAATAGTGAAAAACAGTGCAGTCAACATTTATAAGATAAAATGTTCTGATCCTGGATAGAAGAATGAATGATGTCGTTACAGAAGATTGGTTGGATAATAAGCTTTGATTTAATTCACTCACTTGGGGAATCTTATGATATACAGACAACTATTTAGATGAAAGTCTCCAAAAGTAAGTAACAAGGAGATTCCTGAACAGAAATCTGAAGGAGAGAAGAAAGATCCATAGCAAATGAAAAGGTTAAGTGACTCATAAGATATTATTCAGTGACTAGGAAAGCATCCATAGCTCCCACCACACACCAATATTTCTATGGTCTCTTCATCTGAGGAATTTTGTTCTTCAAAATACCTTAACAGCACTCAGCATTCAAGCTGCTCTGAAGGCAAGGAGGGACTGAATAATCATTAACTATAATTTGAGACGTATCCCCTGCAGTTTACCTTTCAGTCTAGCTACATCAAAGTTGCTGAACTGACTGTCTGTAGAAAAAGAAGGTATGAAAGGGCATCAAGTAGCAGTGCCACTTCAAAATCCAACACCTCCTCTTCCTTCCATCATCTCAGTATGAGTTAGAATGGAAAAGAATGTAACAAGATGAATAAGGTGTGAATGTATGGCAAGATCAGGTTTACTATGGCATGGGATACACGGGTTTTTTGGCAAGATACAGTGGCTATGTTACGTATCTTCAAGTAATTTTTGGCTTATGGTGACCCTAAAACAAATCTATCATAGGGTTTTCTTGGCAGAATTTGTTCAGAAGGAGTTTGCTCTTGCCTTCCTCTGAGACTGAGAGAGTTTGAACTGTCAAAGTTACCCACTACATTTCCATAGATGAATGGAGAGTCAAACCTTGGTCCTCAAATTACCACACCACATTAGCTTTTAATGGTAGTTATACAGAACATCAGTAGTTGTGGTGCTGAAGGACTTATTTCATTATTAAATTGTTTGTATGCTTTGAATCCCACATTCTTTTACTTTTCAATATGCCCATATAATTTAATTTAAAATACTTTTTCCATGAGTAGTTTTAGTGACACACCCTTATCAGAAAGCAAATGATGAAATACACTGCATGCAGTCCCAAGAACACTCCAATCTCCCATTAAGCTTTTTAAAATAAATACATATAGGAGCAAGTTATTTCAGGAGGAAAGGAATCTGAGAAGGAGCTTAGCCAATAGCTTAACAGGTGTTTAAAGGAACACAGTTCAAAGACCTGTCCAAGAGAGAACAGAATCTTCCCTTCTGTCTCTTGATCCTTGTTCTGTTTCTTTTTCTTTCTCTTACAAGTGCACAGAACTCAATAGGAAGGACACAAATTCATCTGTTGCTCCAAGATGGAAGGCTGACAAGGACTGTGGATACTCAGTTTTCATTTTGTTTGGGATGAAGAGAGGCATCATCTTGGATGTGTTTGTAATTACATACGTATCTCCAATAGCAGCATTTGAAACAAGGGTCCAAAACACACTGTAGAAATAATTCAGTTTGTGACCCCTTTAACTGCCCTGGCTCAGTGCTAGGAAATCCTAGGGCCTGAACAGACAGACCAAAATAAAACTGCATTGGGTCACTTTGGAAGTGTGCTGTTTAAATTATGCATGTGTCCTAAGAGGCTGAAGACCACGCCAAAGCCCTGCTCCAGTCCTAAGTAGTGGAGTGCAGCTTTGGTGCAGCCTCTGGCCTCTTAAGATGTATGTGTCATCTAAATAGCATACCTCCAAAGTGACCCAAAGCAGCTTTATATTGGCCTGTCTGTTCAGGCCTCTAGGAACTGTAGTTTATTGTGGCACTAGAGCTCTCTGACAGAGGCGGCTAACTGTCTACAAACTATAGTTTCCAGAATTTCCTAGCATTGAGCCAGGGCAGTTAAAGTGGTCTCAAACTGGATTATTTCTGCAGTGTGCGACCAAGGTCTTTCTCCATAGATGTCTGGAGAGAAAAGACAGATGGGCATCTCTTTCTTTCTACAAGCTGTACTTCAACATCTTCTTAAGCTCTTACTTCTTAAAAACTGTATCTTAGGCAATGAATATTTTAATCCTCAGGCTGGCGTTCATCACTTGTTCTGACTATTTTTTTAAAACATGGCAACAGAGGCCACTAGTCCTTACCTACAAAACTAGCATTAATTTTTTTGTTTCTAGCTGTTCTAAGTTAGTCTTACAACAGACCACAAAGCTACCAACTCTTTGCAATGTTTTGTTTAACTCCAGAAATGTTTAGTGTACTTCCTGTACTTCCTTTGCACAGAAAGCCATCTCCCATTTCATTTCAAAATAAAGCCTTGGTGGCTATATATGTCATTGTTACAGAAATGTTATTGTATTGTGCGTCTAACATACAGCAACATATTCAGCATTTGCCATCTTTAGAAAACCACTAGTTTTGACTTACTTGATCATAGTTGGTCTTTTGTTATATTTTGCTAGACAGGTTACTGTAATAATCTCATACAAATAACAATATTTTGTTTCTGTTTTGCTTTATTAGACTTCAAGTTGATCAACATGTTGACCCTATTACGGGGGTTTTCTTGGCACATTTAATTGAAAGAAGGTCTGCCATTGCTTTAGACAAGCTATTCTCTTGATTTGTCCAAGGTCACCCAGTGGGTTTACATAATTAAGCAAGGATTAGAACCCTAGTCTTCCAGAATCCTAGTCCAACACTCAAACCACTATACCATGAGGCTCCTAGATTCCAGTTATACTTCAAATATTCTAAAGTACACATCTCAATAATCTTTAATAACATACCTGAAATGTAGCTCAGTACTATTCTCCAACACTAGGGCATGTTACAGACCGCCCCTTTGAGGCAGCCTGTAGGTCAGGGGTAGGCAACCTGCGGCCCGCGGGCCGGATGCGGCCCAGCAAGGCCTTGGAACCAGCCCCAGCCCGGTCCTGCCGCCGATTGCCACTGGAGCCTTTGGCCTCTCGCTTGAGGGCATGGGGCCTTTGGCCTATCAGGAGGAGGCGGGCAAGGGGAGGCAAGCGGCAGGCAAGGGGCGCAAGCGGCGGGCAAGTGGGGCAATTGTCTATAGAAGCCTCCAAAACATGCATTTATATTAACATTTTTAAAAAAATCAGCAATTTTTTTGCGTGTCCTCCATTTTTTTTTTTTTAAAAAAGTGTCCTCCATTTGAAAATTTTGTCCCACATTTGTCCCGGTTTATTTATTTATTTATTTATTTTTTAAAAAATTATTTAATTATTTATTTTTTGACTTCGGCCCCCCCAGTTGTCTGAGGTTCAGCAACCTGGCCCCCGGCTCAAAAAGGTTGCCTACCCCTGCTGTAGGTGCTGCTTTCCCCGGTGTATCGGGGCCTCAGCTGCCAGACCAGCAGTCTCCGAGGCCCCGATCTGCTGCTTTCCAGGCTGCGGAGAAGCGGCAAAAGGCCGCTTTCCCGCAGCCTGGAAAGGGGTGTCCTTGGGGCTTCAAGCCTCAAGGACACCCCGCGGGAGCGGGGAGGAGCCCCTTTCTCCCTTGCGTCGGTGGGTGCAGCCATCTAAAGGCTGCGCCCAGCGACACAAACCAGGAAGGAGCTCTGAAACGGAGCTCCTTCCTGCTCCGTGGAAAGGGTGCACTAAGCGCCTGGTGTGGAGTGACGACGTCACGTCCGTGCTGCCCTGTATAGAGGCGGCGCAGTCGTGACGTCGTCATGGCAGCCCCCATGTGGAAGGGGCGCCGCCATTTTGTACGGACTCAGTCCGTACGAGGGTTGGGGCGTCCGGAAGTGATGCCCCTTTTTAACCCTAGTTAAACGGGCCTATGTCCCCCATATGGGCCTGCCTGAATTTTAAGATCCTGGGTCGAAGGTTTTATATAATAATAATATTTAATATATTGCGCCCGTGTCATACGCGGACGCAGTATATGTGGATTTCAGCATTTGCTGAAAGCCGTGCGGGAGTGTATGGGGCACAAGGGTGCCACCGCACCACTGCCACATGCATGAGCCCCATTACTTTTAATGGGGCTCGAGCATACATGATTTTTTTTACACGGGGGGGGGGGAGTCTGGAATGGATCCCCCACATGTATTTATTTATACCGTGCTCTTCAGCCAAAAGGTTATCAGAGTGGCTTACAAATTGTTAATTAGACATTTCCCTGCCCTCAGGTTTACAATCTAAAGAGACAAGATACAAAAGGAGAAGGGAATGGCAGTTTCTCATGGTCCCACCAGTTTCACAGGGATATTTAGAGAGGACACAGAAGAGAGCATTCTCAGTGGCTGATCCCGGGCTATGGAACTCTCTGCCACTAGCTTGGCTCCCTTCTTGCTCTCCTTCGTCTCCTTTTTATTTGCATAATAATTTGAGGAATAAAGTGTGCATCTGCACTGCAGAAATAATCCAGTTTGACACCACTTTAACTATCACAGATTAATGCTATGGAATTCTGGGAATTGTAGTTTTGTGAAACATTTAGCCTTCTCTGTCAGAGAACTCTGGTGCCATAACAAACTACAAACCTCATATTCCATAGCATTGAGCCATGGTAGTTAGAGCAGTGCCAAACTGCATTATTTCTACAGTGCAGATGCAGCCTAAGTGTGTATCCAGATTGATTAAAAAAAACAAAAGCCAACAACCCAGAAACCCCTAGGTTCTGTTCCTATCCTTTCCAGTTTTATTTTAGAAATCCGTATGCATCCATACACCCAGGATATTTTCCATTAAACACTAGTACGATCAGAGAATTTTTATGCCAGATACCATGGTTCATTTTAACTCAGTACAAAATCAGAAAGAACAGGAACAAAATCTGGGACTTTCCCATCGGTCCAGATGCACTCTAGGTGTCAGTGTGGAAAAGTCTTTAATTGGTATGTATGTTCACTGTGCTGCATTGCTTTTTAACTTTTCTTTTCATAGTTATAAATGATTTTATATGTCTGGGTGTTTTAACATGGTACCTTATTTAAATATGTTTTAACTTTTCTACTACTAATTTGTAATTCACCACACTAGCTTGTGCTACCTGACTATTCTTACATTTGACAAATAAAAGAACTCTGTTACGTATTCTGCTTTTAACACAGCGATGACTCAAACCTACTTCACCTATTTTTAAAACGACAGCACCTTTCATTAGCACCATTCCTCCCCCACCATATTCTATTTTTTTAAAAGTATTGATTCATATCAAGAATGCACCAAATGTTCTCCAAAGCCCAGCTCCCAAATTAAACCTAGCGTAAGGGGAAAAGTTACAAGGAATGGTGCCAGTTCATATTAATGTCAACTCTATGAGCTGCTAAGCTGAGTGATGGGAGTCCCAGCTTTTGCTCACTTTGCCTATTGTGTCTCCATAGAGATAGTGCTAGTTTCCTCCATGAGCCCAAGAAAATATGTCTTTGCCTGCCCCCTTGCAAGGGAGAGCAAGTAAATAATGTACTCCTTCCCTGCTGGAGACTTCTGGCCATTAAGAACTAGGTCAGAAAATGTGTTGCTTCAGCAGTTCAGACTGTCAGATCTACTCTGTATCAACCTGATCTAATGCATTCTCCTATTTATCGCCTCACTTTTCCATTTCTGAACAGTCAAATCTAGACGCAAGTCTCATTGTGCTGCAGTGGTCCTACCGGCACAATAAAGTACCTACAAATGTTAAGTTTGGCTGCGAAGGCCTAGGTTTATACCTATACTCACTCATACAACTTATCAGATAAATTTAGGTAAGTTTCAGCTTAATTTTAATCATGAAGTTATTACAAGAATAAAAGATGCTATCCTGACATACAATGTCCTACATTCCTCAAACAAAATTTGAAATTAAAAAAAAATCAAAAAGAGAGCATGATAGATGACTGAGTGTGGAAAAATTCTATAAAATACCCAGTCCAAACCATCCATCCACACATAGATTTCATGATTGGGAAAATACATTGCTTTATGAAGCAGAATTTGATAAAAGCCAGTGGTGTCACTAGGGTTGGTGCCACCCGGTACGGGAACTCATGGTGTCATCCTGCCCAATTGATCTTCTCCCATACCACACCATCCTTAGTAATGTTTTTGTACTACTGTTACTCATAAACTGTACTTTCCATATATCACGGAATGTAATGGTAACAGGTGACATAAACAACCAGCAAAATGAAAATTATACTATTAAATTACAATATCATATACACAACCTAAATGTATTTACAAGCACAAAAGTTCATGTAGTTAAAGTGAAAATTTGGTAAAATGTGATGTTTTTAAAGAAAAATGTAAAAGAATTTTTTAAAATTAAAATTAAATAATTAAAAAACTTGAGGCCTGTTCTTTCTCCTCCCACTGAACTTCACCACACTCACACCATCTCTTCACCATTTGAAAGGGACATAGGCTAATACCAAGCTCATTTCTGCCCTAAGGCAGATGTTTGAGGAGCAGTGCAGTCTCTATCTCCCACACCCTCCGGTGATGCCACTGATCAAAAGTAGTCATGACTAGTTGCGTTTCATTACTTCTGTACCTGTGCTCCATTCTTGTATAAACCAAAGTCTGATTTGTGTGCCAAAAGGGACACAATCATGAAGAGAGATGAATCCCCCAGTCCTGCATTACTTTTCCATACAATTTTCTTCTCAAATCTAATCCAATCCTCTAATAAATCTTGTAAGTATCAAGTACTAAGGAAATGTGTATTCCCTGCAATTAATCTACCCCATTATCCATGTTCCCTTCCTATACTGGGATTTCCTCAGAGACATATCCTTCAACAGCCAGACACAAAATTTAGGCCATGTTTCTTTTCCAACCACCTAAAATAAAAGAAAGCATGCTAAATGCAAGCTACATAGTTGGGAATAATCACATACCCACCCACAGAGAGGATCTCTCTATATATTGACTCAGGACTTTTTGACACAGGGAAAATTGGAAGGTTAAACTGGACACAATGTAGGATCATCCAGGGCATAAGGGACAATTTCGCAATTGCTTTTCTGACTGTGCACAAACCAGTCAGAATCCACACAGAAAGTGATGTGAATCAGGAAATAAGCATTTTCGCAAAAACACTGTGTTTTCATTTCCAGTTCATTAACAAATTCACTTTCTTCATGTAATTGCAGCAGTCTGAAAACCATGTCCCTGATTCTCCCTGTTCCCAGATTTCCCATGGTTCCTTGCTGTGCCAAGGAGAGGGAGGCAGACCACACACACCTCTTTCCCTCAGGCTGCTGGTCTCCTTTTCTAATCGATCCTCTAAGCAGCCTCTAAGGGAATGGCTGGTGGGAGAAGGCAGAGAGAGAGGAGGTTTTGGGATTCCTCCTGCACGGGAGGGAGAAATGGAAGACATGTCCTGGAGAAGGAGGGCATCTGGGCGGTCCAACCCTCGCTGAAACTAGACAGGTTTATGGACCAGCCCCATCCTCTTCCTCTCTAGTGTGTGTGTATGTTTTATGGGTGTTTGCAAAAGGAAACCTCAACCTGCCTTCCTCTGAACAGCTTCTGGGGAAAAAAAAGCCCCCCCCCCCCCCATTTCCCTTCCCTCTCTGGAGCATGTGTGTGTGGGCACTTGTGGAAATGAGAGTTTGGAGCATGCACAAAAAAGTCATTTCCAAGCTAGCAACGGGATTTGTCCTCATTTCTCTGAAACACAAATTCGCTTTCGACCCACTTTCTTGCCTAAGTTATGTGTTTTTAACCCCTTGTTGTGCTCTGTGTGCTTTTCCGGGATGCCAACACTTTAACCATTTTCAGGATGGACGTACATAGGTCCCCGAGTGAAAAAGTCCTTAAATTTACTGAACTTTATATATACCCATTATATATCAATTACACTAATGATTTCTTACTCAGAACTGGGTCTTTAAAACAACAGTGTGAATTTGGTCAAGATACCACCCTGGTTACCCTTGATTCTTTCACACCAACATACCACATACTGATGGGATTCAGGTTTTACATGAAATCCTTAATACCAGGAGTTCTAATGAACCTCCTCCAACAGACGTTATTATCATTTTAGCAAGTCTAGTCCCCAACTGCAATAATTTCACATTCAATGAAGATCACTACCTCCAACTACATGGTACAGCTATGGGCACTTAGATGGCTCCCTCATATTCAAATCTGTTCATGGGGAAACTGGAAAATAAAATCCTTAATAAGGCAAATGACAAACCTCTCATATGGCAGTGATACATTGATGAAATCTTTATGGTTTGGACTAAGGAAAGGAATAGTTAGAAAAATCTATATTACACATCAACACTATCCATTCTACAATCAACTTTACATTTAGTAACTCAAATGAACATCTATTGTCCCTTTCCTTGATGTCCTCCTGACCACTGAAAATCACAACATTGTCACAAATCTCCACAATAAACTCATTAATGCTCATTCTTACCTGGATTGGAGATCCTGCCATCCCCAACACATTAAAAGAAGTATTATATACAGACTGGCTCTAAGAATCAGGGCCCTATTAGACTACACTATTATAGTGCTATTAGTCCATTTTAACTTATGCCAACATTCTGTGGAATTCTGGGGTTTATAGTTTAGTGTGGCTGTCAATTCTAAATGTATCTCCCTAAATTGCAGATCCCAGAACTCCATATGATGTTGTCATGGCAGTTAAAGTGGTATTGGCATTGATGGGACAATGGAGCAATAGTGTCACCTACAAAGAAAATGCATATGATCTCACTAACCTTGTGGCAGGAGGTTATGTAGGAATTCAAGAGGAGTTTGCCAGTGAGGTCACCAACAAAAATAATAGGTAACTCATGCAATCAAAGCTCATGACAATATCAGGGTTTTTAGTTTTTAATTGTTGTTTTTATGCTTTGATATTGTGTTTTTAATATGTTATACTGTTTAATACTGTCTTAAGGGGGGGGAGGGGGTTGTTAATTGTTTTTTATATTTATATATTTTACTGTTGTCAGCCACCTGGTTTTGGTTTGCCATAGGGCGGTATACAAATAAATATTATTATATTATTATTATTATTATTGTTGTGTTGTTGTTGTGGTTTGTTGTTTGTTGTTGTTGTGTTGTTCCTCCATATTTTCAGGGATTAGGAATGGACTCCTGCGAATATGGAAACATTGCAAATAACCCCTCCCCCCACGAGAGGGCCCACATGGGTCCTCTCCAGACCCCTGCCATCCTTGCATCTTCCAATCCAGAGATGGCAGGGGTGGAGAAAGACCCCCACGGGTTCCCTCCAGACCCTTCCATGCTTGGTTTGGGTGATCCAGGCATGGCAGGGAGGAGAAAGAACAAGCATGATCCAAGTATGGCAGGGGTCTGGTGGGGAGCTGTGTGGGTCTCCCCCCCCCCGCCATGCCTGTATCAGGTGGTCCAAGCATGGCAGTGGTCTGGAGGGGACCCTTGGGGGTCTTTCTCCCCCTGCCATGCCTGGATTGGGTGATGCAAACATGGCAAGGGAGGTAGAAGGAGATGCTGGAGCTCTCTCCTGACGGCTCTGATGCCTGGATCAATTGTTCTAGGCATTTGAGGGATCAGGAGAGACCTCGTGAATAATCAAATTCATGAATTCCAAGTTCGCGAATTAGGAGGGATGACTGTACATGCATTTGCACAAAAGGTACACCCCGCCTTAGTGACAGCACTTTAAGCTATTCTGGAAAATGCAGCTTCCTGGAAGCAAAAGTGAGAGCTCAGAAAACTGTTTGTATCCCTCTTTCCATAATCGAGACACTTAAACTGGAGAATGTCATTGCCTGAAAGCTGCAGAAGTGCTCAAAGTCTTTCTGACAGAGCTTGTGATAGTCACGACGCATCAAATCAATTTCCACAAGGAAATAACAAAAGCACTCTAGGGCCTTGTTTAAGAAATGTGACTGTTCAAAACACAAAATATTTAGCTGTAGTGATTTCAACTTACCCTGCACCTGCAAATGATTTGTTATTTTGGATATATGCCAGAGAATCACCTTTAGCCAAGTTGGACAATATCCAGCTTATAGTTTACAGACAATAATGGTAACTTTCTTGTGAGCCACTCAGACATCTTCAAGAACCTTCATTACTGAAATAGCTCCAAACCACCCTCACACCCCATGTTTTGCCAGCTTCTAAACTCAAGGTGGAATACTAAATATTCCATTCAATACTGTATCTTTGTGTAAAGTAATTGAAGAAAATCAATGTTATTTAGGAACATAAATGCCAATAGATATTGCTTCTTTGTCTTTCATTGGAGCCAGTAAACATTTTTAGCTCCTCCATCATGTGTGTGTGTGTGTGTGTTTGTGCATGCATGGGCAAATGTAAGGGGAATATACTAGGGAAAAATTTAAGCCTCTTCTACCTGGACAATCCTCAGTCTAAATTAAGCCCTCCAATCTTACTTGGAATTAAATAAAAGTGAAATTCAATGACATATGCTTTTAGTTTTTTCCTTTAAGTCTCACTGAACTGTTTTTTACTCCCCTGCATCAACAAATTTATGATCAGATGACTGACAGCCTTTAATCAGGTTGGGAACAGTGAAGTCTGAGGCTACATATGGATTTCCAGTCCCCAGCCCAACATGCCTTCCAGGTCCCCAGAACCTATTTTAGACTCCATATAAACTCCTAGTCACTTCTATGGCCCTTTCACACTACAAAATGACAGCACTATTATGCCACTTTAATGGTAACATCCTATGGAATACTGGAGTTTGATGGGGAACTCCAGGAGGTCTCTACTTGAGAATTATAAACACCCCTCTCTAAATTGTCAATGTCAGGATTCCATAGGATGCTGTCATGGCAGCTAATCATGTGGTGTTAGCAAAATGACTCCAGCTCACATTGCATCTCTTGTAACTGAGCAATCAGCAGCTACATGACTGACTCGAGAATGCTTCTCACAGTACCACTGCTGTCAGTCTGCAGATTTGCTGCTTTCAGCAATGGACTGGATTCAAGTGTGGTTAAGCGACATTGATTCAGAATAGTGAGACTGATGTTAATCTCTAAAACTGTAGGGAGGTGGCAAAGTCCTTCTTACTTATCACAGTTGGCAGCAAATTCTATTTTCTTATGTACCAGGGACAGAGTGTTATTTCTTGACAATGTCAGTGGCACTACTAATAAAGAGAAGTTGCAGGTTCTTTGGGCTGTAATATCTTTATAGTGCACAAAGGCCTCCCTATTATTATAAAGGTCTTATCTTGGTTGAGACATATCAAACAGTATAGATTTGTTTCTCCTTCAGAGTTGCCAGCTTGATTAGAGAGGGCAGGACAGATTCAGGATGGAAGAAAATTGGATTGGATGTTATACGGAGACCTCACACACACACACACACACACACACACACACACACACGCCAAAAAAAGTTATGGATTATAGCCTCAAGCAAAAAACAAGCATGTTTTTTGAATCATAAAAATTACACCTTGAAAATGAATTTTATTACATAAGGAATGTCCACTGCCCACATTCTGTTGTCAGGTATCCAATCTTTTCAGGGTTTAATATAATCTTCTTTAGGGAGATTCCCTCAAGTGCCCTGTTTCTCAAACTCTGATAAACAAGATAAATGGGGTGGATGTGCTCTCCATCACAATGAAGACTGGTGGTGAAATTTAAAACCCATCTTCTATGACAGACTAAGATCATTACACCACAACCATATATACAGTCACCTCAAGGTACTATCACTTCCCATTTTACAACACACAATTTTCTTTCTCATTGTTGAAATTAAGCTGGAATTTGTGTAGCTGGTCTTCATTTTCTGGAAACGTTACATACTTGTATATCTGCCATATTTTACTCCCTTTTGTTGGATATACCACTCAAAGAGTCAGTAAAAAAATAGTCTTCTGTGCTCAAAGGATTTAGCACTCAGCCACAGTCAACAGTCCCATCATACCTGAATAGTTATTTATACTTGCATATCACACATTTGAGTGACCCACTTCTTTATACCACCCCTCAGCAGGCCAGTTCCAGATGCTGCATCTCAAGAAACAGGACTCTCAACAGACTGGGGTTTTATGTCATCTCTTCCTCCCAGCATCTTACAGCCACGTATCTCATCGTTTTCTTTTACTACATTTTCTCTTCTCACAGGCTAAATATGACTATTGCTTGCTAAGCTTCCAATTTTGACTTGCAGCCATTCATCTTAAGAAGGCCTAAACTGTTGTTTCCCACTGTTGTACCCATACTATTTGGGATGTGATGGCTAAGACACTAATTCTCATGATCCTAAGTTCGGAAGGTTGGCGGTTTGAGGCCCGAGTGCCACGTGATGGGAGTGAGCTCCCACCACTAGCCCCAGCGTCTGCCAACCTAGCAGTTCGAAAGCATGTAAAAGTGCAAGTAGATAAATAGGTACCACTTTGGTGGGAAGATAACCACATTCCATGCAGTCATGCTGGCCACATGACCACTGGAGTTGTCCTCAGACAATGCTGGCTCTTTGGCTTAGTAACAGAGATGAGCACTGCCCTCTACAGTCAGTTATGACTAGACATTCATGTCAAGGAGAAACCTTTATCTTTAGCCATACTACACAATTATACAACTTTGATAATAGTTTAATTGCTATGTCTTCATCCTATCCTGGAATTTGCATTTGTATTCCATAGGATGGAGCCATGGCAATTAAACTGGTAACAAAGGACTATAACCATATAGTGTGGATGTAGTACCCAAAAGAATTTTTTTGAATATGTAATTAAAATCTCAGATAGCATCTTTATATATTATAGCTATATCTATTATAGATAGATATGTGTATGTAGATATTGATATATCTATTACACTATATGTAGTTGTTAAATGCCTGTACTGCAGCCACTCACTCACAAACCATAAGGTTGCAAGTTCAATACAAGCGAAGAGCTGAAGGTCGACTCAGGCTTGCATCCTTCTGAGGTCGCTAAAATGAGTACCCAGCTTGTTGGGGGCAACTAGCTTACACTTTGTAAACCATGTAGGGAGTGATTAAGTGCACTGATAAGCAGTATAGAAATGTACATGCTATTGCTATATGTATATTACAAATATTAAGATATATCTATTATAATATGCCTATTATAGATAGATGGATAGATAGACATCTATTATAGAAAATGCTTCCAGAAAGAGAATTAAATTGAAATTACATTATCCATCCCTTTTAAATATCAATATGAGATAATCTTTGAAAGCAAGGCCTCAGACAATTGCCAATTTCTTTCTGAAGTCCTCTAGGGATCTCTTATTTTCTCCTAAGAAACTTCCCATAAGTTGTTGTGTTGAGTCTTAGACTTACCTTCACAGCCCAAATTGACTGATCCAGGGGATGAAAAAGTTTGAAACAGAAGCCATCCTTTTTGGAGGGTCTTTCAATCAGTTCACAAGAATGGAGCAAGATGGTGCCCACCCATTGTCCAACCTTTGGTGTTTTATAGATCAGCAGCACTCCAGGTTTCAGCACACACCACAACTTTGTCCAGCTTTTCAGAGTTCCACGAATCTGAAGAATAAGAATATGGAGATATTTTTTCTTCTCTCTAGTAAAGTAAATGAGTCCTTCACCAAAGAAACCTCAGTCTTGCTAAAAGGACTAGACTGCAGTGCCTTTATTATGTGAGCAAGCTCAGTTCTTCAAAGCATCTTGCTGGACTATTCCAGATGAAATAATATGAGGTTGAAAACAATTTCCCAATGGCATTGTCTGTGAAAAAAGGGCCAACTCTCTCCAAACAGATAATTAAGGACATTCCCTTTCTGGCAAGAACTAAATGTTGCTTCCAGACCCTGAGCCAGTGATCAGTTTAAAGAGAACTCCTCTAAGATACTCTACAATTTTTCACATCTAAAGAACAAGGCATGCTGGAGGCAAAATCCCAGGTGTCTCAATGAAAAGACAATCTGCTCTTTCTGCTTATTCACACTGCAGCCTAGTGCCTTAATGTAACCTGCCTCAAAGGAGCATGGCCCATTTTTATCTTATTCATTTGTTGTGGCTTCAATGAAATAAGTTGATTGGTTCTACCCATCAGTGTTAGAAAATATCAAATTTTTAGAAGAGCTCACGAGTAGATTTCTCTCAGAGATTAGTTTTAGTAAAGGCAAACAGGCAGTATGAAAGCTTCATAGCAAAAACTTTATTACTTTACATTTAAAGTTACATTCATACATATATGTATGCAGTGCCTAGGTCTTGGATAACTACAGGAACGTTTCAGGACATCTTATCTCGATGCTCACTGAACAAGTGTTGTTGTGCTGAATTCTCTTGGTCAGCCAATGTAGTTGCAGGGTGCTCTGAATAGCAGCTCACAGCAAGCCAGGGATGGAGCCTCATGATGGTACTGCCATTGAGAGGGTTGGGTGAGATCTGGTGGGGCAAAGTTTCGCAGAAATTCATCCAAGACCGGGCACCCCTTATAAGGGCCTGTGCACATGGCAGCCAACCATTTTTGGCTGGACAATTGGGGAGGCAAAAGCCCAGGGGTGGTTAGAGGGACATGAAAGGGGATGACCTGCAACCAGTCATTTGGACGTGTCTCACAAACTGACCAATATGGAAAGCTCTGCTTAGAGGTTACCAGATCTGCAGAGATGCAGCACTTGAGCATGTGCTGGTTTGCAGACCACTGGGCCCCATGTTCCCTCAACCTTACTCTGACTACATTGTATACTTGAGTAAGGTATAAGTTATGAATGTATCAAATTTGTAATACAGTTGCCCCTTGCTATCCATCGTGATCCATTCTGGACCCCCCCCCCCCCCCCGCTGATAGCAAAAAAAGCAGGATCTTAAGTCCCATTCTTTTCAGTGGGTACCCATGCCCACCCACGCAACCTCATGCATGCACACCCACTGAAAAAGCTGGAGCTTGCCATTCACTGAAGATCAAACCACAGATGGCAAGCCAGCAGTTAGCACAGGTGTACTGTAGTTGTATTTGAATTAAAGTTGTAGCCAACCTATTGAGTCCATAATATGGTATCTGAGCTCATTGTCTCAGCTCAAGGCTTACCCTGATGCTCACTAGAGGAGTGTTGTCACACTGAGTCCTCTCAGCTGGCCACCATAGCTGCAGGTTGCTCCAAACAGCAGCTTGGAGCAAGCTAGGGCTGAAGCCTCATTATGGCAGTATCATTGTGAGAGTTTGGGTGAGATGTGACATGAGATCATGTCAGATCTCTTGACGAAGTCCTGCAGAAATTCAAATCTCATGGAACTTCACCTGTGACCCAGCAGGGCTTATAAGGGCCTGTGCACACGGCAGCCATCCACTCTTGGCTGGACCTTCAGCACAACCCTCTCACCTTTCCTTGCTGCCTCATGCTTCTTTGCAAATCCTCAGGCTACAGATGGGCTGATAGCAAATGGAGTGAAGGGGGTTAAAGAGAATGCTTTGTTTTGAACCATTTCCTAACATAAACTCATACTAAAAGTAATATGACCAGTGGCCACTGATAACCCTATTCTCCATGAATGTGTCCAATCTATTGGACAATCTATCAGATTGTTGGGAGCAAATTAGCTTACAGTTGTAAACCGCTTAGACTCTGCTTAGGGGGTATGAAGCGGTATATAAATAAAGCTTGTTTGTTTGTTTTGTTTGTATCTTTAAAGCTGTTTCAGCTGGTGGCTATCACTGATTCTGTAGCCAATTCTACAGTTCAACTATGTTCACTGTGAAAAATTTATTCCTTCTACCTGTCTAGCTTCCTTAGACTGAAAAATATCTCCTGTTACTAAATTTGCAATGTCAACCACGTATTTCCAAAAATGTAACAACTAGCATGTTAATGGTTTTCACACAATTGGGATTGTCTGGGATCAGGAAACAGTGAATTAAGTGTTAGCCCAAGGACAAACAAGACCTTTGATAATTCAGTAAGGAAGCTATCAGTCTTCCTACCAGTTTTGTCTGCTTTCCTTCATCTAATTTTTATCATCATCTTTGCCACATACAAGCCTCAGTTATTACTTCAGTTTGCTGAATTGCTTCAACATATTACTTTAAGCCTTCTTGTTCTTGTATAGGACTATTTTAAAGCAGAAAACTACTTTCTGAAGGGAGGCAGCTGCTGGATTATGAATCTACAAACCTAAAACCCACTGGAACTTTTCATTCATGTAAGGTTAAAATGATGTTTTGCACTAAATTACCTTCAGCCAATCTGCCATAATGATCACACTGGGATCTTTCAAAGCACTGAAGAGTTGTTTGGTGGCTCGTTTCTTCTCTTGCCTGTAATTTTTCTTCTGTACCTGTTAGACCATATAGACAAAATGGGACTTGTGAGCAAATTTTCTTTCTCTTTCTATTGTGTCAGCAGAAAAGAGGGAGAAACACTGACAGAAGAAGATAGGATCATGCTGTTAATTTCAAACAACACCCTCCTATGTTAGGGAACTCACTGAACAGGTAACAGCACTTAGTGTAACAGCAATAGGAACAACTAGACTTTTTGTCTGTGATGAAATTGAATACTGCCCAATATCTTATAGATAGAAAATGGAACGTGTGTGGCAAAGGAACATCAGACTGTGGTCAAGATGAGGTATTCATTAATGAAGAAAAACATACAAGCTAGGAGGGGCTGCAACAGTTTATTTTTTTCTGAGCTTACAGGGAAGGGCAAGATTCTGCCCCTCGTCTACTCTCCCTGTCCCCCCTCCCCAGTAACTACTTTTGAACTCTGAACTAAGTCTGGAGCAACTGAAATAAGCTGAAGACATGGGGGGAAGTGGGAGAAGTGCATCAAGCCTCATTGGATTTATTGGATTTACACTGAGTCAGTCAAACCACATATGGCATAGAGACCCTTAATCTGCCTAGCCCCACATTGTCGATACTGATCTTCCAGGATTTTAAGCAAGATTAATTTCTAGTCCTATGTGGAAATCCCTGGTGTTCCCTGATAGTCTACAATCCTAGGCATTTCTATAGATAACTAGTCAATTCTCTCTCTCTCTCTCTCTCTCTCTCTCTCTCTCTCTTTTCCCTTGGTATCTTCACTGTTTTTAGCGCACAGAGATAGTCTGACATCAATGCCAGAAAAGATTCTAGAGCAGATCATTAAACGGAGAGTCTGTGAGCATCTAGAAGGCAATGCCATGATCACAAAAAATCAACATGGGTTTCAGAGAAACAAGTCATGCCAGACAAATCTGATCTCTGTCTTTGATAAAATTACCAGCTTGGTAGATGATGGGAATGCTGTGGATATAGTATATCTTGATTTCAGTAAGGCCTTTGACAAGGTTTCCCATGACATTCTTGCAAAGAAGCTTGTAAAATGTGGGCTAGACAAGGTAACTGTGACATGGATTTGGAATTGGTTGTCCGGCCAAACCCAAAAGGTGCTCAACAATGGCTTCTTTTTATCCCGGAGAGAAGTGATCTGTGGAGTCCCACAGGGCTCTGTCCTGGGCCCAGTGCTATTCAACATCTTTATCAATGACTTGGATGACAGAATTGGGGGCAAATTTGCAGATGACACTAAATTAGGAGGAGTAGCTAATACCCCAGAGGACCGGATCAAAATTCAAAATGACCTGAATAGACAAGAAAGCTAGGCCAAAGCTAACAAACTGAAATTCAACACGAAGAAATGTAAGGTACTGCACTTAGGGTGGAAAAATGAAATGCATAGATATAGGATGGGGAACACTTGGCTGAATGAGACTACATGTGAAAGGGATCTAGAAGTCCAAGTGGACCACAAGTTGAACATGAGTCAACAGTACGATGCAGCAGATAAAAAGGTCAATGCAATTTTAGGCTGCATCAATAGAACTATAGTGTCTTAATCAAGGGAAGGAATAATGCTACACTATTCTACTCTGGTCAGGCCTCACTTGGAATATTGTGAACAGTTCTGGGCACCACAATTCATAAATGACATTGAGAAACTGGAGCGTGTTCCAATGAGGGCAACTAAAATGGTGAACCGTCTGGAAACTCTGTCCTATGAGGAAAGACTCAGAGAGCTGGGGATGTTTAACCTGGAGAATAGAAAGTTAAGAGGTGATATGATAGCCCTGTTTAAATATTTGAAGGGATGTCATATTGAGGAGGGATAAAGCTTGTTTTCTGCTGCTCCAAAGAACAGGACCCGGAACAATAGATGCGAGCTCCAGGAAAAGAGATTCCACCTCAACATTAGGAGGAACCTCTTGACAGTAAGGGCTGTTCGACAGTGGAGCACACTCCCTCAGAGAGTGGTGGAGTCTCCCTCCTTGGAGATCTTTAAACAGAGGCTGGATGGCCATCTGTTGGGTATGCTTTGATTGAGAGTTCCTGCATGGCAGCAGGTTGGACTGGATGGCCCATGTGGTCTCTTCCAACTCTATGATTCTATGATTCTGTGAATTCCCAATTCTCAAACACACAGTCATCCTGGGAAAATGCCAACTTGCTACAGTCTTGTGGGATTTTTTTATACAGTGGTGCCCCGGGATACAAAATGATCGCGTTACGAAATTTCCGGGATACGAAAAAGTTAGATTGGAAAAAACTGTTCCGGGTTACGATATTTTTTTCGGGTTACGAAATTTATTTCGGCGCGAAATTCAAACGCAAAGCGCGGCTATCGGCTTTCCAGCGCTAACGGAAAGCCTTTTCGGGTTGCGAAATTATCGGGTTACGAACGGAACGGCGGAACGAATTAATTTCGTAACCCGAGGTAGCACTGTATACCCAAAACTGCAAAACTGCTACCAGCTACAAGAAAAATAAAGGCCAAATGTGACATTTTAGGATGGGGAGACTACTGTGTGATCTCAAAAAATGTGCATTTAACTAGGATTATTAGTAGAAACCAGCAAACATGGTATAGTGGTTTGGATACTGGACTAGGACACTGCGAGACCAGGGTTTAATCCCCACTTAGCCACAGAAACTTACTCGGTGACCTTAGGTAAGTCACACTCTTTCAGACTCAGAAGAAGGCAAGCACAACCTCCCCCAAACAAATTCTGTCAAGAAAACCCTGTGACAGGTTTGCCTTACAGTCACCATTAATCAAATATGATTTGGAGACACACAACAACAATCAGTAGGAAGGCTATTCTGGGGAAATATTGAAGACAAACCATTATTTGCGAAGTGAAGCTGTTGCCTTGATTTATTAGTACAAACCAATCTATGGAGAACAAAACAAAGGGTAAAATGTGGACTTGCCTAGCAGCTGCAGAGATATAACCCTGGGACTACGGAAAAGAGGTATAAGTTTATCAGGATAATCATTTATTGATATAGTTAGGATGATCCTTCTTTCACGTACCTTCAGAGTCTCTTTCTTGTTGTTTTTGCCAGTAGGGGAGACACACTCTTTATCAGACCCATTGCAAAGTTTGTAGTCAGTCTAGATAGAAAGGAAATGGGATGACTTAATGACTTTGAAGATAACAATAAAATGCAACACCACCAGCACCACCCACCAGAAATAATCATATGCATTTATTGTTGTTAACTGCTGTCATGCTGACTTCAATTTATGGTGACCCTATGAATGAGAGACCTCCAAGTCACGCTGTCATCAACAGACCTGCTCAAGTCTTGCAGACTCAGGGTTGAGGCTTCTCTGACTGAGTCTATCAATCTGGAATGTGGTCTTCCTCTTTCCTACAACCCTCTATTTTGTTAACATTATACACTATCTTCAAAGATCAACTGGGTTGTTTTGTTTTAGCATAAAAGACAGAAAGAACTCCTGTTACACCTTTGAGGAAGGAATTTCTAGCTTTTATAAATTCCCGTCCACTTCATCAGATGCAATTATAAACTACAGAGCAAGAAAATGACAAGACACACTCCCCCCCCCCCCCACCCACAATCTCATACTCAGAAGACTTGGAGGAAGAAAAACCCATGATTACCTGTCATGACTATATCTAGCAATGGCTTGAACTCTGATATGGAAAGAGATGAGTTATATGAATCACTATTACCAGAATAGAGGCCTAATACTTAATTGGAGCCTAATAACCAGGGGCAAGGGACCATCAGAAAATAAGATTCCCCCAAGGGAAAGTCCTAAACCAGGATTCCCAGGGACTGCATACTCAAGAGTCAGATCGAGATGATGGCTTGGTAAGTCAAATTTTGTTCAGACTCTTGTGTGAACGGCTTCTCTTTGACTCTGATGTGGTCTCATCCTCACCAGGACTGAACTCTATCTTGTGTTCTCTTAAAACAGGGGAGTGTAACAACATTTGGGTTATAATCTGGCAATGTGATTCGGAATACGACTGTACCTGCAGGGGCCTCAGAACTATTCCTAAGAGGAAGGAGAGCTTAAGACTGGCAGGCAGGTCATAATGAATTTTGTATATTTGTGTGCCTGTTTTTACAAAACAGTAAATATGCCAGAATCCACTGAACAATAATACTACCAGCTAAAGAAGTTAACAATATATGTGCTATAAGGGCAAGGACAAATAATTAATGAAATATGAAAGCATTGTTTAAACTGCACAACGTTAATATCAAGGAAAGGAGAAACTAAAAAAGACCCTATTAAGTGAACGCAAATATGGTTATAAATTAGGATACTTTCGATTGCTATTTCCTCAGGGGGCAGGGGCTTAACTACATAGGAGTTTTGATAGTCCTGATCCTTGGTGCCTGATCATTTCATGGGGGCTCAACTCCCCCCAGCCCAGCCTTGGGATGTATGTGTGTGTTCAAGCCTCCTGCCTCCCCACTCTCCATTTCGGGATCTATTTGTACATGGATGGAGCCCCAAGAGCTATCCAACTCACATCACTGTAACAGACAACATTTTATAAAAACACATCATTAACTAAAATAGACTATTTTGATCAGTCTCTGGGGGAAAGGTGGTATTTTGTACCTGTGTTTTAATGCTCCTTTTCTTTTGTGTGCCTGGATTATACAGAGACAGGGGGCTGGGGCAGGGGGAAGAATTCAAGTATCTTTAATACAGGGAGGCAGTGCAGTTTAGGGTGCCGCCATTTTTATGTCCTCGTCACGTGTGAGGGGCGAGGGGTGTTTGAAAGCGCCGCCCCTCACATGTGACGGGGCGCCTCACAGCGCCCATTTAAATCGGGCCGATAAAAGCATCAAAAGTGGGTGTAAGATCAGAAGCAAGTGATTGGTGCCCTTGGTTAACTGCTATGCTGCAAAAAGCAGGGAGAGGAGAGAGGCAGATTGAATACATAACACAGATTTGTATGCTGAGGTCAGAGTGATGTGTAAAGCTTGCTTGGCAACACTATGTTTGATGACTAAAAAGCTTAAGCGAGGATACTGGTTGCAGAAGGCATGCTTGTAGCTTCAGTGCATTCCAAAATGGACAGGTGCCCATTTCATACTTGACACTCATCAGCTGATCAATTTTTCCAAGGAGAGAATCAAAAGCCACACCTAGACAGGTTTCAGTAGATCCAAAATCTGCTGCTGTGTTGTAACTGTGAACACTGGCTGTTTTGCAGACCAAGCTCCAGGTCTGCTTCTTCTTCACTTTCTTTCCCAACAACTGCCACCGTGAATGAAAACAAGATTCCATAATTTTGTCCTCAGCTTTCAAGCCTTCTGTACATCCTTTCCACACTCTTCAGCCCTATTCAGTGAATATGTCAGGAGGAGGCAGGGAAGAGTGAGCTAGACCTGCTCCTCTGTAATTTCTTTCCATGTAGTGACAGGCTGAAGAGCCTCCTCTACATGTGGAAACTCTCCACATGACCACCCTTCTTGATTCTGGGGCCTTCTAGATTACACGGAAAGTGCCACATGTAGCAGAGGCTGTCTTTTTAGACAACTATTTTCCACTAAAGAGAGCAATGATCAACTAAGCAATCCTTCCTCACACATTAATCAGATTTCCTACTTTTCAGCATCCATGGACTTCATTCTCCTCTCTCTGCCATCTACAGATGCCCCAAAGTCCCCATTCTCTTCAGCAAGATCTCTTCACCTGTTCAATATGCTGCCCCTTATGTTTGAGAACCCTCTTTCCAGCACACTTCAGTTGACAACACTTTGCCTTCTCTGTCTTCAAGACTCCTCAAAATATACCTTTATTTCAAAGCACACAACTGACTCATCACGAGTGATCCTTAACTGAAACAAGGCCAAACCAGCAACTTACAAAAGCATGCCCCTGTCAGTGTATTATGGTCAGTGAGGGACAACTGCTCACCAGTACAATATGTGTTTTGCATGCAGTAAGCTCTAGGTTCTATCTTTAGCATTTCCAATTTAAAGGAAATACCTCTGGTGTAAGATCCCACAGAGCCAGTTAAAATTGAAACTACCAAACTACATGGACAAACAGTCTAATAAGATATCTTTGTCGATTCTCTTGGGAACCAACCCATTTGCTAACATCATCAGATACTGTCCTTCAGGTGCCTCCACCAGAGAGGGCCTTTTCTGTGGTGATCCCCAAACCCTGGCTGGCTACTTTGTTCCTAGTTTAATTAGTACTATGCAGTGAGTTGAAACTTTGTTATTTGTTTTGTTGATTAAAAAAGAATGTTGGTTCATTAGCAGTTTCATTACTCTTACTGTGTTTTGTTTAATGTGGTTTGAGTGTTAGACTACAGCTCTGGAGATCAAGGTTTGATTCCCTGCTTGGCCATGGAAATCCACTCGGTAACCTTGGGTGAGTCACCCACTCTCAGCCCCACAAAACCTCATGATAATCAATTCAATATTGTCTGATTACAAAGATGAGATGTTTTAAAAAAATACATGTAACTTTCATTCTTTGTTGAGTAAGGACATTGAGGATAGGGTGCTTTGGAGGTCTCTCATTCACAGTGTCGCAATAGGTCAAAGTTGATTTGAAGGCAGTTAACAGCAACTCCTCCTGTCTACTCCTCCTGTCTGCTCCCCCCCCCCCCCCGTACTCCAGATTGAAATTCAGGAGGGACTAAAGCCTCTTTTTTGCTTGCATTTCTCTATAAACATCCCATACTTTAATTGATGCATGCATCTTTTGTAGAAGAAAGAGCAAGCTTGGACTTTCCCTTCTTCCGGCCTTTCTCACTCATCAGATCTCTCCCTTGCTTCCTCAAGCCAGTTTGCCATGGTGTCTGAACCAATAAAGTCTGGTTTGAATTACTCCCTCCCCTAGAACATGAGGATCATAAACTTGTTTGCAATCCAAAATTAAAGCAGACATAATAGAGCCAAAAATACAAAGACATACAAACATATGCAGAACATGTCACTACAATGTAATTAAATTACTAATAACATTCAAAAGAATTTAAAGCATACATTAAAAAAGAAGGTGAAAACAGCACAACATCCTATTAAATCCCTTTTTACAAAGCAGTTCCCAAAAGCAAGTCAAAATTATCAACAACAACAAAAAGTATTTGTCTGCTGATGGAAAGACAGCAAGAAGGCAGCCATTCTAGTTGCCCTATGAAAGAAGTTTCATCACTTAGGAGCAGTTACTCAGAAGGCCTTCTCCTATGTTCCCTCCAGATGTGTGAGGATGGTGGGACAGAGAGAAAGACATTTGTCTTGATAGTGCCTGAGCAGGCTCATATGAGAAAATATAATAATAATAATAATTAGTTTTATTTATATACCGCTATTCCAAAGATCATAGCAGTGAACAGCAAGTAAGCTAATTAGCAAGTAAGCTAATTTGCCCCCAACAGTCTGGGTACTCATTTTAGCTCCCTCCTCGGAAGGGTGCAAGCCTGAGTCGAGTTTGGGCCCTTTTGCTGGTCCCTTCAGATAATCCTTCAGAAGGATAATCCTTCAGATACACTCAACCTGAGTCACATGGGGCTTTCTACGTCATAACCAGCACTTTGAATTGTACAGTGGGCCCTTGGGATCCACTGGGGTTTAGTTTCAGGACCCCTTTCCTCATTGATACCAAAATCCATGGATGCTCAAGTCTCATTAAATACACTGGCACAGCAAAATGGTGTCCCTTATATAACATGGCAAAATCAAAGTTTGCTTTTTGTAACTTATTTTTCTTTTCTTTATTAATATTTGCAAGCCGTGGATGACTGAATCCATGGATAAAGAATTTGTGGATACTGATGGCTGACTGTATCTGGAAAAAGACTAGTAACCAGTGGTGTTGTAACAAGAGACTGCATGCTCCTATAACCAGCCTTACTCCACAGTCTAGCTGAAGCTCTTTTCCTGAACACTCAAAGGCAGCTCCATGTCCAGCACATTAAAGCAATCCAAATGTGATGTAACTGAGGCACGTATCCCCTTGACCAAATCTAACATTTACAGGAAAAGGTACAGTTGGCACAGTAGTCTTAATTATGCAAAAGCCCTCTTAACCCCTGCAGAAACCTGGACATATGGGCTCAGGGCTAAATTCAGGAGTTCACTCAAACCATAAACCTGGGTCTTAAAGGAGGGTGTAATTCCACCCAGCACAGGATGAATCCCTATACCCTTCATTTGTCTTCTGACCAGCCAGAAACACCTTTGTGTTCTCCGGACTAAACTCCAGTTTGTACACTCTCATTCATTCCCTTACTAATGCCAAACACTAGTACAGAACTGAAACAGGCCAGCATTCTCTGAAGATGCCAGCCACAGATGCTGGTGAAACATCAGGAATAAACTCTTCTAGAACATGGTCACATAACCCAAAAACCCCACAAAAAACTATTGATGCCGGCCATGAAAGCCTTCAACTTCACATTAGAACTGAAACAGTTTTTCTTCAAATTCAGTAGCAATGAGAAGTACTGTATAAGGAAAACCCCTTCCACCGAATTCCAAGAAAGGAATCCCCATTACCTGATATGTTTATTCTGACACTGGGATTAATTGAGGATTAAGGAACCCAGAAAGGCTTGGAACCCAAGGCACTTATCATTTTTTAAAACCATGCAGCTTAAAAGAAATATACATTGGCCCGTTCCGCACAGGCCAAAAGTATGTGCACAGCACATACTAGGGTTAGAAAGGGGCGTTCTTTTCGGATGCCCCCAATCCTAGTACGTGCCAAGCATGTACAAAATGGCGGTGCCCATTCTACATGGGCGCCGCCATCTTGACGTAGCAGATGCTTAGCGCGGTAATGCTGTAAGTGTGCCATTGGCGCCTTGCGTTGTCATTACCGCACCGCAAAAAGGACCCGCTTTTTGCGGCTTCTTTTTGCAGCTTGGAGGAGTCGCGCAGTTTGGCCGCTGAGGCTTCTCTGCACAGCAAATGAGGGCGCTTTGCAGACTGCCCTTTTGGGTGGTCTGGAAAGCACCTTCGTTAAAAAGAGGGTTTCAGCAGTACTTGGACCAAGGGAAAATGCATTCTACTACCTTGTGACTCCTTCCTATTAATTGAGTCAAATGAGAGGTCATAGGAAGGTGTCCATGGTACTTTTCTATTCCTAAAAGCTCATAAACACTTCTTGAATAAACTGCCTTCAGCCTACACACACAGATATGCCCATGTAAATAATCTCCTTTGCTATTATTTTTCTCTTATTTACACAATAATGCTATTTTGAGACTTATTAAGATGGATAAGCAGAAAAGCCCACAGGCGCCTATTTAAATCATACATTAACTTCAAGGCAAACTACATTTTCATTCACATTTGATAATTATAACTCATAGACACATTTTACATATGCTTTAAATTTTTATTATCATGAGTTTTGGTTAACCTTGAGAAGCTACTTAATAAATGAAGAACCAAAGTGTTCCACAGTTGACTGTGCTGGATTTGAACCAATGTTGTCTGCTGACCAAAGACCAGCGGCACCACTTCTTCCCATGGATTTAATGCAGGAATAGATATGTTCCAAGGGTCAGAGGAGAATCTTCGGTTCCACAAACCAAGGACCTTACCGCATTGCCCTCTGGGACGTGATGGGGACACAATGAAAGGGAGCTGGATGAGAACAGAATGGGTGCTACCACCACCAAAGTTCCCATCGTATTCCAGATCCATCCCAGAGGAGGCGATTTTCAGGAATGCTTCTAAACAGTTCTTGAAAATCGCCTCCTCTGGGACGGATCCGGAATGCAATGGAAACTTCCGGTGGCATCAGCAGCATTCTACTGTGTGATAGAATGGGTGATAGCACCCATTCTATTCTTATCCCGCCCCCTTTCATCACGCCCCCATCATGTCTCAGGGGGCAATGTGGTAAGGTCCCACAATAGAACATTTGACAATAACCCAAACTATCTTTTTTCAAGAACTGGAGCTCCCTTTCAGTTGTTTTCTTTTGGGGAGGGCAGCATTTTAAGGTCCAAAAAGTCCCTCCATGTGTATTTTGTGATGAAACTACACCTTCACGTGGGTGCCCTGGGACAACCAGGAGAGCATGTTGCAAGGAAACCCCATAGACCACAGGTGGTTACAGGCTGCATGATTCCCACCCCTGTTTAACAGTTGTATCAACCATAAAAATTAGCAGGTGGAAGCTTTTCACAGGAAGGTAATAGACATGACCACCTCCTAACAACTGATGATAATGCTCCTCTCAAAAGTGTGGGAAGAGGTGCTAATAAAGGAGAGCTAATAACTGAGACAATACTCCAATTCACTGACTTAGCTTTAATGTCACTGATCCAGTTCCAATATCATGGCCAAACCATATGTGCAAGCTGAGAGCGTCCACACTTCTCCATCCCCATATGTTCACCAGTCTCTTCCACCACTTCCTGGCTCATGGTAATCATGGCTATTTAACATCTACATGAAACTGCTGGGAGAGATAATCCGTAGGCATGGGGGGAGGTTATCAGTACGCTGATGACAGCCAGATATATCTCTCCATACCTCGAACTATAGCATTAGCTAAGATTGGCATCTCCCCTCTGAATGAATGTCTTAAGGTGGTGGACTGAATGAGGAAAAACAGACTGAAACTGAATCCAGATAAGATGGAGGTACTTGTTGTTAGAGCCATATTCTTATTATTGTCTGAAATGGGCAAATTATGGCTGAAGATAGATGACTAGGTCATAGGGTTTTCTAGCTTGTGATTGACTGGCATTGCCATACACATCCACAGAGGTTTTTTGCCACATGCTCCAAAATTCATCATGTACATGGAAAGTATCTTATGAACAGTTTATGCAAAGAAGTCTTCCCTAACCTAGCAGCCTACCTATGTGTTGGCACCAAATTGTGAGAGGCTGTTACAGAGTTTCATGATTACAGATCTGACTTTTCAAGAATATCTTGTCTTCCTGTTTTTTTCATGCAGTTTCAAAATTCAGCTGTTCTGGACATTACATTTTTACTGAATTATGTACCTCCAAATGTCATGTGATTTTCAATTTTCAATGTGAGTGATTTTTAAGATAAAAAATTGTGAAGGGTGTTTTGTAATCTGTGTGTCATGTGAATCCCATTAATTCTACTTTTCATTGTGCTCACTTTATATTTATTTTATTTTTTATTCTTTTTTATTTTTGATTGTAGCAATGATTTTTAAAAACATGCACAGATGGCTTAGTGTACTAATGCACATAATTTTTAAAAAGAAGAAATAAAATGCTATGTACTGTAGGTAAATTTTCCCATGCTTAAAGGGAATGTATGTAGATAATTCCAATTAAACAAACTATCAGCCCATTTTAACTATCTGAATAAGCATTCGGCCAACACTATCTATTATAAAATGGTTTTATAATTTTTTTTTACAAACAGAACTCCTCAAAGGCCAAAATACTGAAAATATTCTATGACTATTTGTAATCCAGGGCAAACACGACCATTTAAACACAGCATGTACCAAATGAACCTCCTAGTTCTTTAAACAAAGAACTAGGAAATGGTGACAAAACACTGCAGCAACCCATGGAGTGAAAGTTAGATCTCAAGCTTCACTCCATGGCAACAGTAACAGTCAGTACACTTGGGAAGGAGACACAACAAATACTGAATAATAGCCATCAGCATCAGTCATCTGTACCACAGCACTTGAGCACACACTGATGAAATTAGCAAAATTCTCCACATAATAATCCTGTCTGTATTCATACCTTGGTTATCATTATCCACAGCAGGCCGCCAAAGTGGAACAAGACACCATGGCTTATATATCCTTCCAACATTTCACCAGGATGAAAACCAGGACACATATGTCCAAACAACAAAGAGTATGGTCAAGATAGTAAGAGTTATTAATGAAGAAGAACACACAGATTAGAAGAGCCTGAAGCAGTTCACTTTTGCCTAAGCCTACTGGAGAAGGGCAAGACTTCACCCCATTCTTCTCTCTTTTCCTGCTGAGTTAATTGTATGCAAAACTACTTTTGCACCTTAAATTCAGTTTGCAGCAACTAAAGTAAGCTGAAGATGAAGGGGGGAAATGGGAAGAAGGAGAAAAACTGAGACACTTTAAAAGCATCTGAAAAAGTGGGATGACAGAGGAATGGCCAACATGGGGTGGGAGTTCCAATCCATGGCAGGCTCATTATATTAACAGATTCATTTTAAATTCAATAGTATTTTAATATTAATCTGTGTTTTAATCTGTATTTTTTTAAAATGATGCTGAGAGTTGCCTTTGGCCCCAGTTCTGAGAGAACAGCCAGGATATAAATCAAATCAAAACCAAATCAATCCATTCTTTTTTAACACTGGACTATGATATTATCCCCTGCCCTGCAACGGGAACATCTTAATTCAGGGTATGAACCATGCAATCCTCCACAAGTTGGACTGCAACTCCCATAATCCCTAGCAGTGTGACAATAGAACTGAGACCAGGCAAAAAGTATGGATTTTTGTCCAAAATGAGTTAAACAGCAAGTTCATGTTAACAGACAATATTGTTTGAATGTTGGACAAGGACCCTGGAAGAGCAGTATTAAAATCCCTGAGCAATCATGGGAACCCACTGGGAGAACTTGGGTAAGTTTCAGCCTTAGAGGAACCTCATCTGAAGACATATTGCCAATAAAACCATAGGATAGAGTCACTATACATTGGTGTTAATTAGAAGGCATCTAGCAGCAACAATCATTCAATATTCCACATACTTTGAAAATACACTAAGATTGCACTTTACTACACCTTTGATCACAGGGCTGTCTTAATCCACATAAACAAAGGGATGAGACGTTCCCAGAAAACCTCATTACCTTATTAATAGAGTTTGGCGTCTGAGGAATCTCATCCTTCAGCATGGACAAACTGTTTCCTTCCATGTCTTTCCCTGGAATACAAGAGCATAAGCAAAACTGTGAAGTTTCCTATAAAACCAAGGTCAGTAAAAAACATCATGTAAAGGGCATGCCTTACAAAGGAAACAGATACGAATGGTAGGATAAGTGAATCTTATTATGATAGGGATAAACAAGTCATATTAAGCTAACCAAAAGGCATTAGATTCTATCTGATCTTGGAAGCTATGCAATGTCAACCCTGGCTATTACTTGGATGGGAGACCACCAATGAATACTACATGCTGTATTATTATTATTATTATTATTATTATTATTATTATTAAACTTTATTTCTAAAGCACTGTAATTATACACAGTGCTGTACAAAGAAGGGTATATTTCAGAAGAAGAAACTGGCCAAACCACCTTTGAGTATTCCTTGCCTAAGGAAACCCTATGAAATTCATGGGGTCGCCATAAGTCAGCAAGTAACTTGATGTCACACACACATACACTATCAATAATGGTTCTAAATAGCTACTAACATAAACAGTTATGCACTTTGTATTATTTGGAACATGGAACAGTTGCCACTGATGGCTTTGGACTAAGGTCTAGCTCAAGCATGTAAGCTCATTCATCCTTTACATCTGATGAATGGCTGATGAATGAGTGAACATATGCCACTAAAAAGTACAGCATCAGATAGGTCTCCAGAGGTTATCGGTCTGCAACATGCCACCTTTCATCACCTCAGCTAAGTTGGCCAGGGCTGCTGGGAGTTGTAGCCCAACAACATCTGGAGAGACACATTATTCCCATCCTGAATTAGAATACTGCAACCAGGAATGTTCTGTGCTCTTACGTCTGTGATGGACCATTCACATATGATTTGTAGGTTTTAAGAGAAGAACATACAAATGTGTTAAGCAGCTCTCATTCCTATGCACACTGATTTCTGATGAAGGAGTAACAACCTGTTTTTTGAAAGCATATTTTTGCTCCCTTGGAGGGCTGTTCTGTGAATAACATGCTCTCTGCCTCTCTCATCAATCATTCTCACTTCATGCATGGAATAAGAATCGGTTTTGCCTCTCAAGTTGTCTTTATGAAAAGAGAGTAACCTATACAGATTTGGTTTATTAACTGAGAGGACTGATACCATAAAACTTGATCACCTCTGCCTTAGGCTGAGATCCTTGGCAAACAGAGAGGAGTAAGGCCCATGGAGGCCAATGGAACAAGTAGATATAGAATTATCCTATATCTTTATCCTTGCCCCGTCACACTCAAATGCATCTTAATTCTAGGCATTTTCACAGTAGTGTTTACATGGGCAGATGATTAATGAATGAATCCCTCTCCCTTTCCTCATGTGTTCATTTCACTGAAAGAGAACATATGGTCCAGCCTGTCAATTAGTTTTAATGGGAATCCACAAGACTGATTCACGGTTCACAAATATGCAGATTTACTCTCTCAACATTTTTTTTTGAAGTTACACCACCACCTGATTATGATTTATGCTTCCAAAGAGAAAGAGCTGACATCCAAGGCAGTCTCTTCCTCCCCACCCCCAAATCTGTACATTAGTTTCTGCCTCTGCATTTGAAACATCAGGAGTATTTTCTCACCGTTTTTCTTTTCCGTACTAATACCCTGATGCAATAAATACATTTACTTGGAAGGCAGTTCCAATGATTTCAATAGGATTGGTAGCCAAGGCAGTACATGTTGTAGTGCAGTCCAAATATCATTCAGCAACATTCATGTCTAATATCTTTTGTTGATTAGCATTTAGCCTAAAGGTTATACAGTCTCCTTACATTCTGCATTAATTATACTAGGTAATTCATCAGAGTCACTGATGACTCTGGAAAAAAAAAAAAACAAACACAAGTAGCCATAACAGTCACAAGGGAAAGAACACACCACTCAAATTCATATTACTGCTATGTTTTCATTTGGAAAAACATATGGGCACAAAAATCTATGCAAACATTCAAGATCTCATCCCCAGGCAAGATGTTATAAAATATAGGGGACTGACCAGAAATACATGGGAACAAGGGGAGCTTGATTTGATTTCTTTTAAATAGCAGCTGCTTATTTTACATGCTGTAAAATGTTCCTTTATTATGCCCCCTTTCTCCATTTAGTTCACTTCTTTACTGCTAAGCAATCATTTTGAATAACACCCGATGGAGCATTACCAGCCTCCGAATCATGAAGTCAGCTATGTACATCACTTTCAGAAAACACGATGATGATATAATAATAATAATAATAATAATAATAATAATAATAATAATAATAATAAAATTTATTTATGTTTCCTTGCCTCTCCCGGTGGATCAAAGCAGGGTTACAGACTAAATAACAGCACACAGTGTTTACATCAAAATTCAATTAAAAGCAGCTAAAAACAAAATATCCAACATCAGACAATAGCATCAACAAGCAAGACAGGGATCATACACAGACGGGGGCATATCATTCATATCATATCAGGGGGGTATTCATATCAGGTGGGGGTATGCTCGGCTAAAAAGCTCAGTTTTAACTGCTTTTCTAAATGTCTCTAGCGAGATCACCGAGCGGATCTCCTCAGGAAGACTATTCCAAAATCTCAGAGTCGTTGATGAGAATGCTCTTTGTGAAGTAGCAACATATTTAAAGTTTGCTATTTCCAATAGATTCTTACCCGATGTTCTACGGCCTGTTACAGACTGCCAAAATAAAGCTGCTTCGGGTCTCTTTGGAGGTATGCTATTTAAATGATGCATGGGTCCTAAGAGTCCGGAGGTCGCGCCAAAGCCACACTCCATTCTTAAGCACTGGAGTGCAGCTTTGGTACAGCTTCCGGATTCTTAGGATGCATGCATCATTTAAACAGCATACCTCCAAAGAGACCCGAAGCAGCTTTATTTTGGCAGTCTGTAACAGGCCTAAGAGTGTGGGGCAGATTTTATATAGGGAGATGCGGTCCCGTAAGTAACTCGGGCCCAAGCCATGTAGGGCTTTATAGGTAATAACCAACACCTTGTATTTGGAAGCAAATAGGGAGCCTGTGAAGATCTTTTAAGATAGGTGTTATATGGCCGAACCTTGATGAGCCGGTGACAAATCTGGCTGCCATATTTTGCACTAACTGAAGCTTCCGAGCTTGGTACAAGGGTAGCCCCATGTAAAGCGCGTTACAGAAATTTAGACGAGAGGTTACCAGAGTGTGTACCACCGTTTCAAGGTCCCTTCAGTCGGTAGGGTCGCAGTTGGCATATCAACTGAAGTTGATAGCAAGCATTTCTGGCCATCGCATCTACTTGAGATGTCAATTGCAGGGACGAGTCCAGAAGTATTCCTAAACTGCAAACTTCGTCCTTCAGGGGAAGTGTGACCCCATCCAGGACAGGTTGGCAAATTTCCTTCCTTAGACCCGAAGAACCTATCACAAGTACTTCCGTTTTCTCTGGATTCAGTCTGAGTTTGTTTTCCCTCATCCAGCCCATTACCGACTCCAGGCAGGCATTCAGAGGAGAGATGCCATCCTTAGTCCCTGTATCAGTCGGAGTATACTCACCACCCACCATAATAAAGGAAAGAGAAAGAAGGGAGATACTTGGCCTTTATCAGGGAAGTTATTAAGCAAAGGCCCCTTTACACTACATAGCTATAGTGCTATGACTCCTTTTTAACTGTCATATACAGGAATATCTTAGTTCAGAAATCCAGGCTTCAGCAGTGAAAACTCAGAAAATCTTTCTTTAGAAAACTATAGATGTTCTGCATAGATGCTTGTTGTCAGAATATACTAGCAAGAATTAACAAAGCATAGTTAAAGCATCCATAATTTCAAATCTTAGGCAGGCAACTTTTCATCTATTGTAATAGCAAAACATTCTTTTCCCTCCCCTTCCCCATGGGAGCCCCACTTCCTTCTCTCACTCCAAATGTTCTCAGGAGACTGATCTTGGATCCTCCTAACACAACCTCAACTCCTTTCCCATCTGATCATTAACCAAAAAGAAATGTGGTCAAGAGGTTTATCCATTAACACACTACTACATGTTCCATCATTTGGCAAAGGTACTAAATAACACAATGCAGGCTAGCAAATAACAAGCAAGTGAAGCTATAGTCATATAGCCCAAACATTCTAAATCATGGCAGGCTAAGTGAAGATTTGGCTTCAGACATTAACCTGCAATGAAAACATCTCATGAAACTGTGGGATATGAAGTTTAGGAAGTACTGTATGCAAAATTCCCTGCTACGGAGCTCCTCTGATGCCTCTGAACAAACTACAAACCTCAGGATTTCACAAGATGTAGCCAGGGCAACTAAAGTGTACTCATAATGCTATAACAGTATAGCACCCTTTTTACTCCCTAAATCAGGGTGGGAACAGTGTGGCCCTTCAATTTTTGTTGGACTAAAATTCCCAGCCTTCCTTTCCATTGGCTATGCTGACTAGGGTGTTGGGAGTTGCAGTCCAACAAAATATGGAGTGCTGCATGATTTCCACCACTGTCCCAGATGTGGGCTTGATGTCTATGGTTATAAACCATGCATACTCAGTGGGGCTTACAGTTGAGTATACATGCACAGGACTTGTCTGCAAACAATAGGCAGAAAAGATAGGGATCAGAATCAGGCCTCCAAACTGCAACTTGAAAGGAAGGGGCAAATAAAGAGTCATTGGCCCTGTCCAGATGGGCCCTTTGCAGCACGTCCACGATGTTCTAGGGTTGCCTCGGGGCGGCATGTGCACACGCCCCGCAACCCTAGCATGTCATGCACGTGCCGCCGTTACACAGCACCTTATAGATGGTGTGTGTAACGGTTACGTTGCAGCTGTGCAGCCTCCAAATGCTTTGCGCAGCCGCAAAAACGAGCCGCTTTTTAAGCTCCTTTTTTCCTGCGCAGCAGCGCCGTGCAATTTGTATGCTGTGGCGCTCCTGTGCAGGAAAGAGAGGCGCTGAGGAGGCACCTCTTTTTGGTGGTCTGTATCCCACCATAGTTTCCAACTCATGATATCTCTGTACCAGGTAAATTTATTTTATCTATTATTGTTTTTCAGTTTATCAGGCCTCCCAAAGTGGTACTATATATTATGTATTTCTGCTAAAGAAACAAAGCTTTGGTCTAAGATGAAAGACAGCCTTACATGCTAGCTGTGTAGTGAATAAAAGATATTAACAGGTACTAACCACTATACAGCCACCAGCTTTTTTATATAAGCCCAGCTAGTATGCACTGAACATCAAACACATGGGCAATGCATCTAGTTGAGAAATTATCTGCAGCATCAAATCTCCTTGGTATACTTTTTGTTCTGTCTTAGTAACAGATAACTAGGAAAAGCACATTAGAAAACCAATGACCTAAAATGGAAACCTTAGCCATCCTTTGGTCTTGCTTTAAAAGATGCCCCATACATTACCTTTAACCTTTCCATTTCTTTCCCTCAGAATTTTTTTCAAATTGTTTTTAAAGAGACTAAAAATGCATCGAGGCACCTGCTCACTGCCGAAGTGCCAAACTGCCAAGTGCTAAAAATACCAGGGCTCCCATACCTTTAACTATTGGGTAGAACTAGAGATATGAAGGCTCAGGAAAAAAAAAAACCCCTGAAAAAAACTAAGGAAAACCCCCTCTTTTTCCCATGACTTCAAAATTTGCAGAAATTTTAAATCCCTAGGTAGAACAAAGAATTCAGTAAGTGAAAATCTCTTACCTTTCCATAACAGACTGAAGCACACAACTCTGCATGGTACAAAAGCCCATCATCCCTTACATCTGGGCTCCCTGTTTACTTAAGTTATCAGCTCCACCTACACTTTGTTACCTCCCTCTCCTCCTCTAGACTGCCTATAAGACAGGAAAGTAACGCCTGAAATTTCTTCCAGTATGAAGTTGCAGCCTGTGTTATCAAAGACATGAAAATGCTAGAAAGAAAAGCATTGTCAGCCCTGAATTCATACCATTTAGCCAAGGGCAGGTAACATGTCTTTAAATTAATTGCATGTTAAATAATATAAAATATGAATGGGAGAAGAGAAAAGTAGAACCATGTTCACAGCTTACTAAATCCCCTTATCCATCATTTCCCCTTCCATTCTGTTTACTCAGCTCAATGAGAATATGAAAAGTCCTCTTTAGACAAGGAGAGTTAACAGTTCTGGTTGTTGTGAAAAGGCAGCAAAGCCTAAGTGATTTTAATGTTTTGCTATTTTAATTTACCTGTCAGATATGGAGAGAGACAGTTTTACAATTTCCTACCTCAAGTTATTTCTTCAAAAGTAACTTGATTGGATTTGGGTACTATGCACCTTGATTAGGGTGGGGCTCATGGAACCTCAGGCAGCAAAATTTGTTGGGCCAGCCCTGATGAAACTGTTAGTTCTACTCATAGGAATCAGACTGGGATTAAATCTGGAACAGCACAAAGATGGGAGCTGCTGCTGATACAATGGAAACTATAGTACTGGAGAAAATTGAGGTTCCCTTCATTCTGTATGATTATGGCATTATGATTGCAGGGTGACCAGATGTCCTAAATGCAAAGGAGGACAAGGCACTGAAAAATGTAGGGCCTTCAAGAAACATGTAATACATAACCATATAAAAGCTAAAAACACTCAGTATAAATATAAATGCATGTTTCTTAGGCTAAAAATGGAGCACATTTTGAAATTCTTCCCAGACAAAAGGTTGAATTCTAGGACATGTCTGGGAAAAGGTGGATGTCTGGTCACCCTGATCCTATAAAATCCTGGGATTGGCAGTTTAAAGAGGGGCGTTTCAAATTCTCAGCCAAAAAGCTCCTCTAGTGCCTCATCAAACTATATATCCCAGAATTCCATACAAAGCAGCCATAGCAGTTGAATTGGAATCACAGTGCTATAATTATGCAGTGTGAAAGGAACCTTATGAATATCTGAACCCTTAAATATTAATTGACCACAGTAATATATCTACAAGGGATTCTTGTTTGTTGTTAGCCATTTCGACTATAACATATGAAACTGTGGCCTGTTACAGACAGCCAAAATAAAGCTGCTTCGAGTCACAGTGGAGGTTTGGTGTTTCAATGATGCATGCGTCCTAAGAGTCCAGAAGCCACACCAAAGCC
>NC_056522.1:270699444-270767473 GCF_019175285.1 Sceloporus undulatus
ACACTCCTCCAGTCCAAGGGCTGGAGTGGTGGCTTTGGTGCGACTTTTGGACTCTTAGGACGCATGCATCATTGAAACACCAAACCTCCACTGTGACTCGAAGCAGCTTATTTGGCTGTCTGTAACAGGCGATGTATAGACCAGCACAGAATGTTAGTAGAGTAGCTGCCAAGTGCTCGTTTTGGTTGTGTATTGGTGAACCTCCCATACGCTCTTTATTTATATTTGTTTATTAAAATATTTATTTCCCACCTTTATCTGAAGACTTGGCCATGAACCCACAGGATGACCTTAGGCAAGTCACACCTCTCTCAGCCTCAGATAAGCATGGTAAAGCCCCTCTGAAGCAACTTGTCAGAAGCCCTCAGTAGGGTTGCCTTATGTCAGAAATGACTTGAAGGCACACACACAACAACAAAACCCAGTCCGAAAACAGGTGGGGGTGGGGTTTCCCAAAACATGCCAAATAAGGCCATGGTTCCTAGTGGGCATGAGGCCTTTTAAAATAAAAAGCAAAAACAAAACTGGGAATGTCGAGATGTAGCTGGCATGGGGTTGCATGTATGTAGTACAGGGGCTACAAAACCAGATTGAGCCTCCCTCCCTCTTTTGAGTGTGCTGTCAATTTATTATTATACGATTAGTTGCTTTTTTATGCTCCGTGTTTCTGTTTTTAAAAATTATTTGTAACCTTTTCTCTTTTTTAAATGGATGATTTTTATTTTTTTGTTGGTTTGGGCATTGCTTTGAATTCTTTTGAAGAGTAGGATATAGTTACACACACAAGAAATGGAAACAGGGAAGTCTCTCTTCTCTCCATTTCCCCATACCAATGAATTTGACTTAGTACTCATATGAAAAACTACATGGGTTTGGACTTTCCCCAATTAACAAACAAACAACAACAAACAAACAAACATGTAAAAGCACCTTGGCAGGGGTGTAGAATCCATCAGGGCAGAAATGGAGCAAGGCAAATAGAGTTAGCCTTTTTCTGTATATTGGTTTTCCAGTTCCACTTTATCAGAACTTGAATGTGTACATACACACACACACAGGGCCCTCTCCTTATGCGGGGATCTAGATCCCCCCATGTAAGGAAAATCCGCCTATGCTCGTGCCATTTGTTGTTCTCCCTGCAGGAAGCTGCGTAAAGCATCTGCATGTGGTGCAGGCCACTGTGTATATATACACACACAGAGAGAGACACAGACACGGAGGTGAGAGACTTAGGCCCCATTCATACTGGGTAAAGACATGGAGGGAACTGGGATGATCCGGATGCCCTCCCCCAATTGCTGCCGTTAGCAAGTGCCCACTACAAATTGAAATCGAATGCATTTTGACAGAAATCGAATGCATTCTGTAGATTGGCCGCTGCCAATCAAGCATCGTCATGGTGACGTTTGCAGGCATCGGGGGAAGTGTCCTCCCCCCTTTTTAAAGAGCCAGGCACAGGGGTTTCAGCGGCTGAAGCAGGGGAGAGATGCCCCTCTCTCTCTCTCTTCTCCCTTTAATAACTGTGGGCTTTTGGGTCAGATCTGCCCCTGTCCCAGGCAGAGGATGGGATTGCCATGCATTTTTTATGCTTTTAAAGCAACATTAGCTTTCCCTTTGCTCCCTTGCTGTATCTGCTCAAGAAGACAATCATTCGCATATTTGCTCAAAAAAATTGGTAAAAATGTAACATTGATTGTTTGCAACATTTGTAGCTTCTCCCTCTGCAGAAAGCAAGGAGATCCAAGGATATCCAAGTGCAAGCCTAGCTCCATCTGCCTCTGGAATATAAACCATGGCGCATGTTCGCTCAAAAAAAAGTGTTTGAATTTGAAAAGGGGGGGGGGGGTTGCCTGACATGAGCTCGCGTTCATGACCTGATTTTTTCCTCCTGCAAGGGAAGGAATGCCCAGCGACAGAGGGCTTTGGCAGGGGATGCAGGGAAAAGAGGCCCTAAGAATGCCTTCCCTTGCTCCCTTCTCCCAGGGCTCTTTCCCCTCCCCCCCTCCCCTCCGATGAGGGGAGGAAATGCCTTGCCCTTTGGCCCACCCTCTGACCTAAATCCCTCCCTCAATTTGCCTCGATCGTGAACGAGGCCAAAGTTCTCATTCCCAGGACCCGGGGTTTTTAAAAAGAAACGGTATTTGCGCCGATTTCAAAAGAACCGCGCTAGGGGCCATTTAACACGGAACGGGTGTGCAAGCCCCGGATTCGCTTGTGTGAGATTCGGGGTGAGTAGGAACTTCACGTGATTGAATCGGTTTCAGAACCGATTTTTTTTGTAATGTGAATGGGCCCTGAGGATGCATTTACACTACAGTATTAATGTAGTTTGACACCACATGATCTGCCTTGGCTCAATGCTATGGAATCCTAGGATTTGCAGTTTAGTGAGATATTTAGCCTTCTCTGTCAGAGAACAGCAGTGCCACAATAAACTAGAAATCCTAGAATTTCATAGCATTGAGCCATAACAGTTAAAGCGGTGTCAAACAGCATTAATTCTGCAGTGTGGCAGCAGCCTCAGAGAGAAGGGGGAGTGATTCCCAAACAAATTTATTTTGAGCACCTGAAGAAGGCAGAAGCCAAAACGTTTTGATAACATATTTATAAAGTTGTGCTTGTTAATCATGCCAATAAATATATATTTGATTTAACTGCATCCTCCTGAGATACAGAATAGGGTTGTCAGAAGCAATGCTTGTTTGCTTTAAATCACTCCCCAATGTATTTCCCCCCATGGGACAAATATGCATAATCATCACTAGTTAAATGTTGTGTGGTGTGAGAAGATCACATCCACAACCAGTGCTATGGTCCTGATCAGTTTTTCTCCCCTTCTCAGCAAATCCTACCAATCTTTCTAAAGACAGCAGGGGGGAAAATCATCCATTTCCCAATATCATATCTTATTAAGATTCCAGAAGAGCCACTATCTCTACTCTGCCATTTAGAAGGGATTAATAATACTGGACTAGTTTCAGTTCTGTTGAGAAAATCACGGAGATAATACATGTGAGACAAAGCACCTTAGAAATAATGTTACATTATATGTATGGCAACAGAAGAATGAGCAACATGCTTCCTTTACTCAAAGGAGAATGGCTACATTTAAAAGTTGAATGTTTTGCTTTTCAATGTTGAAGATGTATCGGATTCTCTTCTTGCTATTTGATTTTTATTTTGGACTAGAGATGGGCAATCTCCATATTGATTCCTATGACCCCCTCCAGAGCACACCTGCTGAATTTGCCATAGTTGTAGGAAGCAAAAAAGAAAAGAAAAGGACATTCTGGGGATGAAAATAGTGTGGTATAGTGCGTTGAGTGTTGGAGTATGACTCTTGAGAACAGGATTTGAATCTCTGGTCAGCCAGGAAAACCTACTGGGTGACTGTGATCAAGTCACATCCTCAGAGGATGGCAATAGCAAACCCTCTCTGAAGAAACTTGCCAAGAAAACCCAAAATAGGTTCGCCTTAGGGTTGCCTTAAGTTGGAAATGACTGGAAGGCAAACAATACAGGGTGTAGGAACCTTGTTTTCAGGGCTAATAGGACTTCTTGAAATCTCTGGAAAAAACTGTCGTTACTGAAGACAAAGCATATGGAATACTTGCACCTTATTTAGACAGCTAATAGAGCTCCCCAGAAATGATACCAACCAAACTAGCCCCATTGGGATTTCTAGGATTCATCTATATGGTATTGACTGATTCCTTCAGTCTAATAATGACAGTATGCACACGCACGCACGCACACTTTCCATACAAGGTTTGCAACACATGCAGTGGCCCCTAATAATACTCTGGCATTTGCCCCTATCACTATGGTGGGTATTGAGACCAGGCCTGGAATGGGGAAATGTTAGGCTTCAGTTTTGTTTATCCCATGACATCCATTAAATGTAGCCAGCTATGAAAAAACAGTGGGTGTATCCACGCTGCAAAATTAAAGCACTTCAATACCATTTTAATGGCCATGACTCTATTCTACCTGGGATTTTTGTAGTTTGGCGACTCACCAGATATCTCTGACAGACCAGGCTGAATACCTCACCAAACTAGAAAACATCATACAGCCATGACAGTTAAAGTGGTCAGACTGCTTTATTTCTTCAGTGTGGAAGAGCTGAAAGGCTTAGGAAAGCAGGTATAGATTTACGAAACAGGATGTCCACAGTGGCATCACTAGGGTTGGCATCATCCAGTATGGCAACTCATGATGTCAACCCCCCTCATTGACCTCCTCCCATAACACACCATACACAATCCTTAAGAATATTTTTTGTACTAATGTTATTCATCAATCATAATTCCCGTACATCACTGAATGTAATGGTAATAATTGTGACATAAACAACTAGCAAAGGTAAAATTAAACTTTTAAATTATAACCATTGAGGAACACACACTGACCTGGGCTGATTGGGTAGATCTCATTATCTGCCCCAAAAAACAGATTCCGAGTCAACTTGCGAGGATCTATTTTTTGAGGAGTAGATGCGGCAGGACAGAGCGAGAACCTGCGCCGAAGAAAATTTTCTTCCTTCATGGCATGTGCTGTAGGGGTTTTCTGAAAGGAAGGAAAAAATAGCAACACTGTCAAGGTTTTTAATTCTGTTTACTTGGTTTAGCTACTTTAAACCAACCTGCTCTTAAATGGTGTGCTTGGTTTTCAACATGGCTGTGGCAAAACAAACAATCTTTAGTGTTAAGTTATGTGTTACTGCTGGATATTTGCTAATTCCAGCAAATAAACACCCACACAAATACAATGTTGTTGTTTTTCCTGAATATCATGAGTGTGCTATTTATTGTAAATAATACATTATAAAATGAATTGTAAACCTCAGATTAAAAAAAAACATGCTACTTCATAAATCTGATATGCCTATCAGGAAATATAGGCCTAAATCCTGCTGTTATTCTTGACTAAAGGAGAGTCATTGAATAATGGGGTTTACCTACATGTTGACTCAACATTCAGCAATATTTTTATGTCTTCCTGACCGTTACAATCCTCAAAATAAACCTTGATGAACTTATAGAATCATAGAGTTGGAAGAGACCTCAAGGGCCATCCAGTCCATCCCCTTGCCATGCAGGAACTCACAATCAAAGCACTCCTGACAGATGGCCATCCAGCCTCTGTTTAAAAACCTCCAAAGGAGGTGACTCCACCACACTCTGAAAAAGCATGTTCCACTGTCAAACAGCTCCTACTCTCAGGAAGCTCTTCCTAAAGTTTAAGTGGGATCTCTTTTCCTCTACTTTGAATCCACTGAATCCAAATTCTTGCTGCCCATAGTACAAAGTGATGATTTTGAACCGAGTTTTCAAATGTTAGTGTTCCTGCTCTGTGTTGTTTCTCTGTAAAATTTTAATATCTGGACCACAATTTTTCCTGAAAATCTTCAAGTTTGGACTTTTTTTTTTTACTACTGCATTGTTCATAAAGTAATTGGAGGGGGGGAGGGATCTGACCCTGGTGTGGTTGTGAGCTTTAACAGCAGATTGTTCAGCAAAAAATCAGCTGGGGTAAATCAGCTAGGGAGATATAGGTAAACATATCATGTACAGCATGACTGGGCAACTGAAGAGATCATGGGGGCCAAATGTTGCCCCCTATCCTTTCCAGTGGGGTGGACCCCCCCCCCCCCATAAACTGACTGGCAAACAAGTGAAAATGAATCCAAAAGTTTTGGTTTCTGTTTCTGGCATATTAGATTGTGGAGGGGAAGAGACTGAGGCTGGCTTTGTACCATTTATGGGAAGCGATCTGGGGTGGGGTCAGGGGCTTCAAATATCTGGCTGGGGTCAGAAGGCTAAAAATCCCCAGTAGATTTGTCCATCTATACTGTGAAGTTTAAAGCAGTACAACCCCATGTGTAAATGCATAATTGCACTGTTTGTTAACTCGAATAACATCTTTGTCTTTCTTGTATGACAGGGTATGCAACTGTGGTCCTCCAGATGTTTTTGGGCTTCAGTTTCCACAATCCAAATCACCATTAGGTATGCTAGACACAGTCTATCAATATCTGAGGGGCCATGCTTTCATGCTGTGCATAAATCAGAACTTGCCAGGAACACCCTCATTTACCATATTCAGTGCATAAACTAGTGCCTTGGTCAGCAGGGAGTTATTTCCCCCAGTGAAACTCAATCTCATATAAATAACCTGTTGCCTCAGAGTAGTTATTATGCAAAGAACATAGCAGTTAATAAGAACAGAGTGTTTATGATACCTGTAGTTAAGTACCACTGGGGATGTTTTGTACATATACAAGACCGCAGATGATGTAGCTAACTGAAGGAAACCAAAACATAATCCCTGACAGTAATACGTTAACAACACAGCACACTTGATGGAATTAAAGCTCCAATTTACATCAGTAGGCTGGTTTTTGAAATCATACCTTTATTTGGGGGTGTGTGGGTTGGGGGGTTCCTTAAAATAATTACATAATTCACAATACCATATTAAAACAAATCAGCTACAGATAATTAACCCAAGAAAATTCACCCAAATGTTGTGGTGGTGGACATAACAAACCAGGTAGGGAATCAAAAGCAGAGCTAGAAAATTTCCCCCAACAAATTACTTTGGTAACGAGCCTCCCCCTCCCCAACAAAACAACAACCTGCAATGCATTTATCTTTTTTGCTTGCAACATCCATGGCGGTAATTCACTACTTCCTATGGAATGGAAAGTCTGCCAGTTATTCCTCAATGAGTGTCTGATGGTGCAGTGGTTACATGCTATTACTACAGCCACAACATTGTGAGTTTGATTCTAGGGCTTCAAGGTTGACTCAGCCTTCCATTCTTTTGCAGGTTGGAAAAATGAGTACCCAGCTTGTTGGGGGCAATTGGCATACAGACTGTAAACCAAATAGAGAGTGCTACGTTCTTTATGAAGCGGTATAGAAATGTAAATGCTACTAGTATGTGCTAGCTTAATCTGACCTCTTTCAAGCTACAGCTGCTTGTCTTTTTGCAGAATTTCCAAAGTATAACATCTGAAATGGCCCTGGGGGGAACCAGAGAGCACCCCCCCAACAGACCAGTAGCAACAGACTGAGCCAACACACTTTTTAGTAATGAGTATCTCAGCAAGTTTTCTTTCTGCAGTAAGAGCAGCATGTATATGACCTGCTGGGTGATCAAAGTAATGAATAAAAGAACTGGCTTGCTTTATAAATTATTCCAAGTTCTGATCAAAACATCAGTGGGCAGTCCTATCAAGAATTGATGCTCTCCATGCTAATGTCAACTGAGGCATCTGTGTTATTTCAGGCACATCTGGAAGCAGCCTCAACTCAAGGCAGCCTCTCTGGGCTGCAATCATTAATTACTGAAACAATGCAACTATGTTGTATTTCCATTAAAAAACTCTTTTTAAAAATAGTTTACATTGACATTTTGTCAAAATTACACTGACAAAGGGGATATTTATTACACTTGTGTTAATTCAAAGTTGGTATTTAAGTTACACCGAGATCCAGTGTGATGTACTGGTTTTGGTGTTGGACTACAGTATGACCCTGGGAAAAGGGTTCAAATCCCTGCTCAGCCAGGGAAGCCCACTGGGCGACCTTGGACAAGTCACACATTCTCAGCATCAGAAGAAGGCAAAGGTAAATGCCCTTTGAACAAATCTTGCCAAGAAAACCTTGCAATAGGTTCATTTTAGGGTTGCCATACTTGAAAACACACAACAACAACAATTTGAGTTGCATTAATAAACTAAACCTTCTGGAGTGAGGGTGAAGCATCCCATTCATGATTTTACTCCCACCTACCCTGGTCTTTGAGCTTGGGTGAGAAGAAAAGATCTGCATGGTTTGTGTGTGTGTTTTGTTGTTGCTGTTATGAAAACCTAATTTCTCACCTACCCACTCATTGAAAGGGAATGTGTGAGATTGAAAATACATACATACATACAGAAAAGAATAAGTCTCTTCAGTGGCAATAATACTAAGAGAGATAGGAGCAAGAGAGCACAATTAACAGAGAACCTAAGTGAAGTCTCCCCCTACTCCAGTACTTCAGCCACCAAACCCAGTAACAAAGAAATGTCAAGTTAAGCTCCCCAAACCTCCAACAGGGACTCTTAAAAAAGCAACCAGCACCCCAGTCTTTCTCTTCACGATGATCACTACAATACTGTAGAGCCCACAAATGGGGGGGGGGGGATTACCATGTAAACAAATGCAGTGTAGCCAAAAGAATAAAAAAGGAGTTCAGCCAAGTAATATCAGCAAAACTGAAATGTGTCAAGCAGGAACAAAACATTAATCCTCTCCTGTTTTGAAGGTCAAATCACAGCTGCCTGCATCCCGCCCACCCCAAAAAAGGAGGTAGACCATCACTGAAAATGCAAAGCAAGATAGGCTGGACACTGTAGAAAAATGTGGAAGAAAACCCCACTCTTCCTTCTTCATATCTCCCCTAATCCATACCCTCTTTCCCCCCTCCTCTCACTCTGCTGATTCTGCTCTCTTATGCATTTCTGTATACCAGAAGGCAACACAGCTCTTCCCTCCTGTTCTTGTTGCTCTTGTTGCCTTTCAAAGTTGCTACCACCTGACAGGGGTGAAAAACTATGGCAAAGACAACAGGAAAGGTAGTGAAGGAGAGGGAACAATGTGGCAAACGGAAGTGATATTCCCCTATATCGCTTCTGGAAAAACACCCTCAAAATGACATTAAAATTTGCTGGGAAATGAGGGAATTTACACTCTTCTTTGACTTTTTTAAAACAAATAGCATTAACATCAACACTTTGATTCCAATCTCTGTCCTCTTGAACAATGACAAAAGTTCTTGTAGTCAGAAGCAACTTTAAGCTGTACAGCAACGAGCTGATCTCTGCTTTTCTTCACTACCAAAACACTGCTTTCTGGAATAATATTAATATGACAATGTTTAGAAGATGCAGCCCAAGCAGTTTAAAAGACCGTATGATGTCTACCTTCTCCACTCCATGTGCAGACTCTCACCAGACCATGCTTTGAATCTTATTGGGTGGTTCAAGGCAGACTTGGTCCTTGTGAGACACACCGATCTGTCCTCTAGCACCTTACTATTTCCTCCTTTTCCCAGAATCAGCTGGCTGAGGTGGCTGTGATAAGTCCTGAATGTCCCATATTCAGAGCATTGTCAGCTTCCCATAGACAGAACTATGTGTAGTTTGCACACCCATAATTTAAGTGCACAAGCATGGAATCTGGTATGCAGTATTAATCTAGCCACCATTCTTTGCTGATCCTTATGACTGAGTAAAATGGCTTGGAAATCTGTAGAAAACAACGGAATGGTTAACAAGGTGGAGTGAAAACAAAACAAAACATCACTGCTTCACTGGTGCATAAAAGTGCAAACTACACTGAATCCACAGCCTCAAAATCACAGTGTAGAACACATGAGCATGCAAACCTTGGATGGAGCAGTACTGCATCCCCTTTTTAGCAGTGGTGTGCTACCAACAGCTTCTTGACTGACTGTTGAACCAAGTTTGTCAGGTTATGGCCCTCCAGATGGTGGACTCAATTCCCAGCATTTTTATAATTGCCTATGTTGGCTACATATGATTGAAGTTGCAGTCCAACAACATCTGGATTACAATTTGCCCAACCCCTTTTAGACAATAGGCAATAGTTGTCAACTATACCACACTAGAATAAAGTAATCTTAATGGGAACAAGCTTGTCTGTGCCATTTTGGATTGGTTCACCCAACACCATTGTAAACTCTGCTGATAGAATGTTTTACAGATTAAAAACAAGTAGCCAAAAAGGACTGTGGGACATGAGCCTTAGCAACTGAAGACAGCCAAGAAGGAGACAAAACATGACAGCAAGGTTCAGAATGTACCAGATGTGCTCAAACAGGTATATGAAGAGGGTGGAAGTCATAGGTATGGGCTGCCTGCTAGGACTGTAGTAAGAGAGAATTACAAGAATCAGTTCCTAAACTTTCCACAGCATATGTCGCATCTACAAAGGTGGAATGTGATAAAGAAAGAGATTATGTGGGCAACTCATCCTATTAAGTAAATCTTAATAATACATTATCCCTGATGGCTGATTACCATTGTTGTAATTGAAAGTAGTCTCTTTCTTTGTGTTGTGTGCCTTCAAGTCATTTCTTGATCTGTGGAAACCCTAAGGTGAACCTATTGCAGGGCTTTCTTGGCAAGTTTCTTCAGAGGAAGGCTGTCATTGCCATCCTCTGAGGCTGAGAGAGTGTGACTTGCCCAAGGTAACCCAGTGTGTTTTCTAGGCTAAGCAAGGAATTGAACCCTCCTCTCCAGAATCATAGTCCAATGCTCAAACCACTACACCATATTGGCTCTCAGTCTCTTTCTTTACTTAGATCATTTCAAGTATGTCAAAACCTCCTCTCTCATATGTTTTAGGGGTTTCAACCACTGGGATATGGAGAAAGGTCCCATTCAGTAATGCCTCAGAATACAAAGGCCCAGTACAAACGGGCCCAGTACAAACAGTGACGCCCTCGTCACGTGCTAGGGTTGCCTCGGGGTGGAGCACCCATACGCCCTGCAATCCTAGCACACGATGAGGGCGTAATAATGGCAGCATTGTTATGCCACCATTGTTATGCCACCCTTGTGGTGTAAAAACAACCTGCTTTTCACAGGTTCTTTTTCCACTAGAGGGAAGCCGCACAGTTTGGCGGCTGCGGCTTTCCTCTGGAGGAAAAACAGGTGCCGGGAGATAAACTTTACATGCCTTTTCATCAACCATGATATTATACCAACTACCAAGTGTCCTTCCTTCTTTTTCCATGAAAGACTAAAACTTGGAAAGAAGGAGTAGCCCCACTATAAAAAAAGGGGGGGATATTTTTTTTCAAGCTCTGAGAAATCACACTAAGGAAGTTTTGTTATAGATTCTGTTGTTTTTGAGAAAATTTGGCAAAACTGTATACCAGGGAGTTTTCTGAGGTGGTTCCTTCACTGTGAAAGGCCTACTTGAACTTAGCTTGAACTGAAAAGATATCCAGGTATAGCAGCGTTGGCCATATAACAAAGTATGTACAGTAACATCCAAAATCCAAAAAACAGTGATACTTTTACTAGGCCTAATAAAGGTATCACTGTTTTCGGAACACTGGATATTATTGTATTTAGCTTGAAATGGTTGTTGCAGGACTACCCCCCCCCCCAGGATACCAAAATCCATGGATGTTCAAGTCCCATTATGTACCATGGTACAGTAAAATGGTGTCCCTTATGTAAAATGGAAAATTAGGGTTAGCTTTTGGGAATTTTTTTTTCCGGGGAGGGGGGATATCTTCAAGCCATGGGTATGGTGAGGACAACTGTATTAGGCTATAAGCATATTGTGTTCCCCCTTTATCATTTTTCATTTTTTGCACATTTCCCTGTGTATGTATGTGTTTTTAGTGGGGGTTATTTTATGTCAAGTGGGAGAGAACTGTGAAATGCCCATAAGAACCTTGGGAAATCATGGTACAGTACAATGGCTACATCGGGGTAGGCAACCTGCGGCCCGCGGGCCGGATGCGGCCCGGCAAGGCCTTGGGACCGGCCCCAGCCCAGTCCTGCCGCCGATTGCCGCCGGAGCCTTTGGCCTCTCGCTTGAGGGCGTGGGACCTTTGGCCTATCAGGAGGAGGCAGGCAAGGGGGGCAAGCGGCGGGCAAGGGGGGCCATTGTCTATAGAAGCCTCCGAAACATGAATTTATATTAACATTTTTTAAAAAATCAGCAAAATTTTTAGTGTGCCCTCCATTTTAAAAAAAGTGTCCTCCATTTGAAAATTTTGTCTTACATTTGTCCCGGTTTATTTACTTATTTAATTTTTAAAAATATTTAATTATTTATTTTTTGGCTTCGGCCCCCCAGTTGTCTGAGGGACAGCAACCTGGCCCCCGGCTCAAAAAGGTTGCCTACCCCTGGCTACATCAACCAATAGTCTGGCTCAGCTTTAAAAAGGACCTTGTAAAGAACAGATTTAATTTTAATTAAAGATTTAATTGACTAACCAATAGAGTTAATTATAGGAAATATTTAATTTACAGGGCTGCAAATTAAGCACATGTGTTTAGGTTGCTATATTAATGCAGTAGGGAATGAAATGCAAAAATATTATATTGCTACTTAAATGTACATAGATGTATTTCCTTCTGACAGTTAATGGAACCGTGAGAGCAGCTGTGTACTCTAGATTACCTTTTGGTACAACCAGAGTGGAATATCTGGAGTATTTGGAAGAAAAAAAATTATGAGATAAACACCAACAGTCTCCAAAAGAGCAGAACTCACTGAAAGGTGCACTGCTAAACGACACCTTTTTTCTTAAAATACAGCTACATTTTCAAGATACAGAATAGGAGAACCACCCATGTAATCACAAAGAACAATGTTTAGTAAAACTCTTTCCATTTGAGAATACCTTCCTTAATAAATCTTTCAGGGTGGAGATCTGTCAAAATAAGTGCTCAAAGTCTGCCAGTAACAGAAACAGAGGAGAAAGAGAAATCAAGCAGCACACAAACTTTTGTATTTCTGTATGCAAAAAGAGACCTTTATAGATCCCAGAACAGGAAGCAGAGTATAAGATATTGTGTATCTTTTAAACTATGCCAAAAAAGCTGACACTGAATTCCAAATAGTCCAAACGTGGCAGATTTGCTAGTGTTATTTCACTGGATTTGCCAAATGACAGTGTTGAGCTGAGCCAACTTTCCATGTTAATAATAACAGATCATCTCACCATGATGTAACACTACTTTGGCATGCCTTTTAGAGCCAATTCATACTTTCTGGGAGAAATATGGTGGTTGTTCCTGAGGCAAACCACCCTTCCAACCAATCCATTTGCAACTAATCATTTTCAGGTATTCCAATCATGAGTAAAATGAACACATGAGTGGGGAGACCAAAGATGAGGCTGCTAACTCTATTTTCACTACTGCCATCACCATCCTTGGTGCCTTCCATATAGAGAGGGATAAGAATGGCAATATAGGAGGGAAGAAATTAGCATGCTTCCCTTTCTTCTTCCTTTCCCCATCTTCAAGGTACATTTCATCAGAATCCCATGAACAACATACAGCACACTCTCCAGGATTTCACAGATGAAAACAAGAAATGTGTGTGGCGAAGCAACATCAGAGTGTGGTCAAGATGGCAGAAGTTACTAATGAGTAAGAATACACAAACTAGGGGAGGTTATAGCACTTTGCTTTTGGGTGAAGACTATTAGGAAGGACAAGAATCCATACCTTCTCCCCTGGTAAGTTAATTGAGTGCAAACTATTTCTGCGCTTTGAACTCTATTTGCAGCAACTGAAGTAAGTCAAGGACAAAGAAAGTGGGAGGAAAAGGAGACAGAAACTGGTTCATTTTTAAAATAGCTGAAAAAATGGAATGACAGAGGATTAATCTGGATGATCCCTGCCAAATCAAGACAGTTGGAGAGCATGGCATAGATAAACTAGAACAGATACTGCTGAGGGGAAAGTGTGCACTGATTACAGTAGACCTGCATAACTTCATAGATAAATAATTGTTGTCATGCTGTCAGTAGTGGTAGGGAAGGGAGCTGTCCGACATGTGCAATGGGGATAACTGCAGAAGAAGCTCCCATTCTGGTGTACTGTACTGGAAATGATGTAAAATCACTTCTGTTTGCTATTGTGGCTGATTTTTGCCCAATTTTAGTTTTGTTTTGCAGGTTTGTGGTGGCTTGGGGGATTGGAGGAAACAAGCCACTGCATTTACATCCGGTGTGTGTGTGTGTGTGTGTGTGTGTGTGTGAGAGAGAGAGAGAGAGAGAGAGAGAGAATGGCTGAATAGCAGTGCATTTTTTTTAAAAAAAGGGGGGGTCAGGGTGGCGTGCAGTGGCTTCAGGGGCTGCACTTTAGGGTCTCAAAGCTGAACTTTTACTGCATGCATATATTTAAGCCCCAGATTCCTTAGCTGACACCAAATACAGTTCTCACTGATAGCAGTTCTCAGCAGTGGAAGAAAGGTACTATATTAGGACTGAATGTAATTGATTATCACCCAGTGAAAACTGTTAATCCGTTAAACTGTGCAAGACTATTGATATCTCAATTCAAGGACGAACAATAGTGGGAAAAGAAGCCAACCTGGAACTTTTTCACACTACACAATTATTTCAGTTTGGTTCCACTTTAATTACCATAGTTCCATTCAATGGAATCCTGGGATCTGTAATTTCATGAAGTACTTAGTATTCTCAGCCAGGGAGCTCTAGTGGCTTCCCAAAACACAAAGCCTGGTATTTCACAGGATGCAGCCAAGACAGTTCAAGTATTATGGAAGTACTGTAGTTCTGAAAATACCTGTTTTTTTCTTTTCCTTTCTTTATCAACAATACTATTTTCCCCTCCCCTTCTGGCAATATTTCTTTTTCGCCTTGAACTTGTTTTTACTTCAAAATATTTGCAGTTTCATATTAGAAGATCAGTTCATAAATTCTAAGCGAAAATGCTGGGAGGACAATCATAAAAAAGTAACCAGAGTTTACATTTACTTTGTTCATTTCCTCTGACCTTTAGAAAATAAATTGATTGCTGTGCAGAGGACTATTAATGTAACCAAGCACATTCCTTTTCCTCTTTTCACTGGAAAACAGAAATTTGACCAGCCTCTCTTTTGATGCCTGCGGACAGCAAGCCCCGTTTCTTTTTCAATTAGATAATGTATCATTTGACAACGACACACCTGCCTACTCAGTCAGGAATTTTGCTGGCTTCAATGAGACCTATTCCCAGAGTATAGGACTGAATCCTTGAAATCCTGTACCCACATACCTTGGAGTAAGTTACAAGTGGGGAACATCAAGGCTTCAGGCCTGCCTCTGAGCTTCCCCCGATGCCCCCCCCCCCCCCCCGGGTGAGCCTATCGTTTGATAATTTCTCAGCTTTTCAGTGGTTCCCTCCCCCATCCTAAGGTTTAATCAGTAGCAGTAAGAAATTTAAGCTAAAATATGCAGCTATTTTTGATCCCACTTTACTCTCCCCCCCCCATTTCATATTAGTTGAGGGTGTATCTGCACTGTAGAAATAATGCAGTTTGACACCACTTTAACTGTCATGGCTCCATCCTATGGAATCCTGGGATTTGTAATTTGGTGAGGAACCAGAACTCTTGGGCAGAAGAGGGTAACAACCTTGTAAAGCTACAAATCCAAGTACTTAAAGTGGTGACAATTTGCATTATTTCTACAGTGCAGATGCACCCTAAATTTGACCCTTGTGCTGAAAGCAGTTGCTTGCCTTTAGAAGAAGCCCTACTGGGTTAACCCTACTTAGTAAGAATAGACAGGCTCAATTCAGAGCAGAGTGGAATAAGATTGCACTAGTGAGTTCTCAGGGTTGATGAGTTTCAGTTACAGAATTCCATTTTGATAAAAAACAACAACAATGCTAACAAACAAGCCATGCCAGAAACACAAGATAATGATGATGATGATTGGAAATGTCAAAAAACCCCTTCTCCCTTCATCTTTCATTAACACCTTCTTGGAAGATGGGGAAGGCAAACATTTGCTTAAAGCTGATTATAGTACTTATATTTTGCTAACTAAAATGAATCCTCTACTTATGTCTATGTTGGAGTGGGGAACACAGGGTTTATACATTTTATAGACATTCGTGTGAAATTCATTAGTGCTTACTGGAATCTTGTCATTCTGAATTTTTTGTACAGAACATTCCAAACATTAGCATCACTATCTCATCACTACCACATCTATTTAGGATTATTTCTCAGTCCACATGTAATATGTACTACCAAGATTATAATTTTAATGTAGACAAATATGCAATTTAATATTTGCCAAATTCACTTAAATGTAACTCCAGAGTTCAAGGAGGTTCACCTGTGTACTTAATACTTGTTCATCTTGGCAAATAATAACATTGAGCCACAGATGACTGAATGTGAGGGATGAGGCATATGATAAATGTGTGCTTGCAAGATTGGATTGGTTTTGGATCTTTTTCACATTACACAATTGTACCACTATGATTCCACTTGAACTACCATGGCTTCATCTGGGTTTGTAGTTTCGTCAGAGGCACCAACGCTCTCTGGCTCAAAATTCTAAATGCCCCTCCCTAAACAGCAAAAGAGAGCCAGAATGGTGCAGTGCTTTGACCACTGTGGAGATAAGGGTTCAAATCCCCATCAGGACATAAAAACTCACCAGGTCCCTCACTGTAGAACCATGTGATGGCAATTCAACTGCAGGCAGTCCTCGATGAAACGGATTATGAGAGACCCATTTAAAATTGGCTTCAGGTCTTACTTTGGCACTGAAATAAATCGGTCACTTCAATGATTGATTTCTATTTGGAGAAAAATCACACTGTCACCTTTCTGTTTGATCACTAAGTGATATCACACTGATTCTGTGGGTTGAGCTTGGAGGCACAGTGATATGGTGGCTCTGCTCCAACATGAAAGTTTATTGCCAAAGGTTAGATAGGTATGAATGTCCTTTCACAGATCTGTAGCACTTGTTTCACATGACAAGCTGTCTCCCCCTGGCTTTTATCTTACTTCCCATGTTTTTAAAAACTGTATTCATCCTTTCCCAACCCAATGCTCTCCAGGAAAGCCTTTGACTTCACGCTTTCCAGATATTTTGGACTACGGCAGCTTCCAACTGATGGAAGTCAGTCCAAAAGATCTGGAAGACAGCAGTTTGGGAATGATTGATTTATAAGAAGCTACTGGATGGAGTGATGCAAGAATTTTGGGTAAGACATTATCAGTATGCTAACAACCTGTGCCTCATTACAGTAACAAATTGAAAGGGAATCCTGAGAAGACAGAGGCAGTATGGCTCAGTGGTTCTTGGGTCTAAATAACTGGTATTCCTTCTGTTTTGTGTAGTGTTGCTAACCCCTTGGGAGAACAACCTTGCAGCCTGGGAGGTGCTCTTTGGTTCAGCCTTATCTCTCAATGGGTCTACATATGCTGTAGAATTAAAGCATTTTGATACCACTTTAACTGCCATGGTTCCATCCTGACATTTGTAGTTTGGTGACGTTTTTCAGCCTGGTCTGTCAGAGAGCTCTGGTAACTCACCAAACTACAAATCCCAGCTGTCACAGCTGTTAAAGTGTTGTTGAACTACTTTACAGTAATTCTGAAGTGTGGCTACACTCAATGCCAGCTGGGCACAGAGGCATACTCCTTAATAAGTGTGTTTAGGACTGCAGCTTCAAAGTGGGCCTGGATATAAGGGGAGGCCCATGGCTGAACAGAGAAGGTGCCTGACTTAATCTCTGGCATCTTCAGTTAGAAAAATAAGGGATGAGATAGGATGGGGAAAATTTCTACAGTCAGTAGCTGCCAATGAGAGTAGATAACATAGGGCTAGATTGACCTTAGACCTGGCATTGTTGTTACACGCTCTAATGTCAGTGGTGCATCAAGGTCACTTTGAGCGATGCTGTTGTTGTGTGCCTTGAAGTTGTTTCTGACTTATGGAGATATGAACCTATCATGGGTGTTTTCTTGGCAAGATTGCTCAGAAGTTTGCCACTGCTTTCTTCTGAGGTTGAGAGCATGTGACTTGCCCAAGGTCAACCAGTGGGTTGCATCACTGAGCTGGGAATCGAACCCTGGTATCCAGAGCTACAGTACCACACTCAAACCACTATGCCATGCTGGTTCTCAGACCTGGCATAACATATGCTTTGCACTTTATTGCAAACACTGGTAGATACACCCATCACTTTCCAATGTCAAGTTTACACAACACCCTGCCATAAAGCACTCCCATTTGTATTGCTGCAGCAATTAAACTTCTCATGAAGCTTGGCCTGGTTTGTGGACAGTGTAAGGGCCAATCCAGGCCTCCTCAATAATCATCCGTAGAGCGGCCTATCCCAGTCTTAGAATTTGGGGTTCTATGCAGATCAGCTGCAACAACTGGCTGATTTCAGGAGCAAGAAGCTTGGATGTCTCTTGCATTTTTTTTTTAGTAACCATGGAAAACATTGACTACAAGGTTAAATAAATGTAGAGTGAAGGAATCCAGCCCACATGTTTGCCAGATTTTCTAAACAATTAGTTTTCCATTTTAACTTTGGCCCGCTTTTTTAACAAAATAAAGAAGAAGAAAAAAAGATGGAAGCACAGTGACTTTATTTATGTCATGAATAGGGTTGACAACTGCCTTTGGCAATGACTCTTGGTTTAAAGTGTCCTATGTAGCTTTGACACCCAATATTTATCAGCAAACTCTTGCACTTCTCTTGCGATGGAATGTTTTAGCAAGTTCCCCTGTGCTGATTATCAGTATTAATTAGTTCTGTGTTGCTACCAAGCAATATAAACTCTTGCCACATTGACCCTTTCCACTTTTTTGAGGGGGGGGGGGCTTTCAGTATGCATCATAACTACAAATGGCCTTTTTACAAGAGTGCCAGCAACCCTTTTAATTAGTAAAAGCAGTAAACAATATCTATCTTTCTTAAAACAACCTTCCAGAAGCCCTTTAAAGAGGACTTCTGTGTAAACCAAGGCACAGTGGCAACAACCCACATTGATAAATGGTATTTACTCACTATTTAAAACACCATCTTTCTATATATTGCTATTAATATTTCTGCATATGATGCATACTATCTTGACCCATTTTGGGTCTGCTTAGTCCACCTCACAGGGATGTTGTGATAATGAAAAACTTCTTTGGCTGCACCATGTATTCTACCTATAGCTTCTGGGAGAAAAGACAATTAGAACACACACCCCTAGAAGCAATTAAATAATACATTTCAGCTAATGGTGGTGTTGCTGTAGTATTTTCAAAGTTCATACTTTTCTCTATGACACTAAATGCACTCCAGACTCATTTGGGGTTAACACTAAGTTTAGTGCAACCTTCCTCAAGTTTAGTGCAACCTCTCCCAAGCCGACGTCCTCCAAAAGCATTTGACTGCAATTCCCGTTATCCCCAAGCAGCATAATTACCATGTTGGCTAAGGAGAAATATTTGTGATCGTGATGTCCAAACCTGGACAAAGTCTAATTTAGATGTGATTTTAGAGCTTAGAAGTAATACATTTTAAAAATGTCATTATTTGTTCTTTCCCACTCTGCAGTAACAAGGTACCACAGCTGACATTTTGCATTGCACTTATCATTTTATAACCTAGAATTATAGGCCTGTTACAGACAGCCAAAATAAAGCTGCTTCGAGTCACAGTAGAGGTATGGTGTTTCAATGATGCATGCGTCCTAAGAGTCCAGAAGTCGCACCAAAGCCACGCTCAAGACTGGATCATGGCTTTGGTGTGGCTTCTGGACTCTTAGGATGGTGCATTATTGAAACACCATACCTCCGCTGTGACTCGAAGCAGCTTTATTTTGGCTGTCTGTAACAGGCCATAGATCTTTAACTGCTCTGCATTCAGATATCCAATATATTCGTGACCAGGGCACTTTAAATATCCCTGAGCCCCGGGAGTGAGAGCCTATTTGCATAATCCTAAAACACTTCACTTGCTTAAGGCGCAGACCTGGAGTGATTCCCTCAAATTTAAAGTGGGTTCTGGGAGTTAATTTCTTAGATTATTCATAACTATGTGACTCCAGCTCAGTTAGGATCTTGGCCAATGCCATTAATTTTAAACAGTTTGGAGAAGCGTTTGGTGTGTTAGCCCCCCCCCCCCCCTTATGACCAGTAGTATTCACTCATTGTTGCAAAAATTTGGAGAAAATGAGTAGTTGGCCATCACCTCCCCCCTGCAAAAAATAATGTTGGTGTTGATACATTAATAATACTTGCTCCATGATCCTGTGCACTTTTAGCATAACATAAATATTGTTGTTGCATGCCTTACGGCAACCCTAAGATGAACTTACCATGGGGGGGGGGTTTCTTGGCAAGATTTATTCAGAGGATGTTTGACTAAATATACAAGCATAATTGTGATGGATCCCTTACTAAGCAACCAGTTGCTTAGTGATCACAGCCATAGCTCACCCATTAAGCAACAGTTGATTGACTCCTCACCCACTAGCTCAAAAATGAGAGAGAAGAGCTCTTCACTTGCTTCTCAAATGATTGGCTTATGCTAGGGATCACACATGCAACCTCTGAGAAAGTGTGCAATGGCTATAGCAACAATTTTTTCAGTAGCATAGTTTTGGAACAGGATTCAGGCCATTAAGTTACTTTTTACATACAAATAACACGTTACTCATAAAAACAAACACAAACAAACCTTAGCGAGTAACCTGTTGCTATTTGAAGTAAGGATTCCAAGCTCTGAAGACAAACCAATTTCAAACCATGACTTATGACTTTACTCCAGGGAGCCTTATCAATTATCCAGAGTTTAGGATTGAGACCAAATTGCTGTAAATCAGAAGCTTACTGTTTCTTCCCTGTAGTTGTGCTAGAGGTATAGAGGAGAAAGCATGGGGATCATCCAGCTCATTCTCATTCTGTCCAGATGCAACTATTATGATACTATGGAAAAACCTACCAACTCTGCAAAAGTTGTATCTAACTGAAGATGATAAAATAATGGCTGGGATCCAGTATTACAGTTAAAGATTCATAATCTAGAATTATGGATATGTAACTAAGCTGTATTCAGTAAGATTACATAGGCCCGTTCTAGACGGGCCTTTGCACCGCCCTCGTCACGTGCTAGGGGTTGGCCGAGGGCCTAGCGTCCATACTGGCCTCACCCCTAGCACGTGATGAGGGCGTAAAAATGATGGCGCCCTATACATATGGCGGTGCCATTTTTACATGCTGGACACTTAGTGTGAGCACGTCGCCCTTGCCTTGCAACATCACGAGTGCGCCATTTGCGCAGTCGTGTGTCGCATGCGCGGTGCGAAAAGAAGCTGCTTTTTGCGGCTTCTTTTTCCACCGCCGGGAAGCCTCCCCATTTGGAGGTTGAGGCTTCCTGGTGGTGGAAATGGAGGCGGTGGCAGACCACCGCTTTCAGGTGGTCTGTAATGCACCATAGCCTTATTGGAAACCTGCCTAAATGCCATCCCACCCTGTGGGAGAAGGATGGAAACATAGCCTTCCTTGTGGAAGCTGGAAGCTGAACAGACCTCCTTCAGCCATTCTGGCAGAGGACTTTTAAGACATACTGAGGATGGGGGTCCAGATGAAGTTACTTAGCTACATCTCTTTGACTAGAATTCAAAGATTCCTGTCCTGTAATATAAGTTTATTAATGCTTAAGCCAAAGGCCATTCGCATAATATATATTTAAAACCAATCACAAAATTTCAATATTGCAAAATACTACATCAGTTAATTAAATAATTAACATCCGAATCTTATACTTTAGATTTTAAAAAATGGAGCCCTGGTGGCACAGTGGTTAAATGCCTGTACTACAGCCATTCACTCAAAACCACAAGGTTGCGAGTTCAAGACCAGCAAAAGGGCCCAAGCTCGACTCAGGCTTGCATCCTTCCGAGGAGGGAGCTAAAATGAGTACCCAGACTGTTGGGGGCAAATTAGCTTACTTGCTAATTAGCATACTTGCTGTTCACCACTATGATCTTTGGAATAGCGGTATATAAATAAAAAAACAAACAAACAAACAAAACAAAAAAGCAATTCCAAACGATTAACTAAAACATCATTAAAAACAACTTGATGGATTAGATAAGATCGTCCCCATGGCAGAATTCAAAGATACAACTGTGTTAGCCTGCAAATTCAAGATACAAAGGGATCTAGTAGCACCTTTGAGACTAACTGAAAGAAAGAAGCTGATAAAGTAGGCTCAAGCCTATGAAAACTCATGCTTCCAGCTTCTTTCTTTCAGTTAGTCTCAAAGGTGCTACTAGGTCCCTTTGCATAATGATCTCTTTAACTACAGCTGGCCCTCTGTATCCACAGATTCTGCATCCATGGATTCAACCATCCATGGCTTGAAAATATTTAATAATCTCAAAAGCAAACTTTGATTTTGCCATTTTATGAAAGGGACACAATTTTAATACCCCACTGTATATAATGGGACTTAAGCATCCATGGGGGATCCTGGAACCAAATCTTAGTGGATATGAAGGGTCCACTGGAACAGATCTAGGATTCTGGTGAATGTTCTTTAAAAACTAATGGGGTTTAAGGGCAGTGGTAGTTTCCATGTCAATGGACTGGTGAATCCACTCCTGATTTTAGGTTGGACTTTAAGAGATCTCTCCCTAAGATAGGTTCAACAGCTTGCACAGCTCCTTTAAAATTCAGTCTAAAATAAAAATGAATCTGCCACTGGCATGGAAGCCACCAGCTGCCACTCCATTCATTCATTCATTCATTCATTCATTCATTCAGTCAGTCATTCATTCATTATTGTACAGTGCTCCCTCGGGTTACGAAATTAATTCGTTCCGCGGCTAATTTCGTAACCCGAAAAACCTTCGTAACCCGAATTGCCATAGGCGCTAATGGGGAAAAAAGCCGCGGCTCTGCCGCGGCTCCATTTAAAACAGCGCCGGCGTTTTTTCGTAACCCGAAAAAACGTTCGTAACCCGAAACAATAAATCCCTATGGGATTTATTCGTATCCCGAAAAATTCGTAAGCTGGGTAATTCGTATCCTGAGGTACCACTATCCCACTCTTCAGAAATGCTTTCACAGCAGCCTACAAACCACTCTATGCTTTCTCTGAAGATGCCAGTCTCAGATGCTGGCGAAACATCAGGAAGAAAATCTTCTAGAACATGGCCACATAGCCTGAAAAACCCACAAAAAAACATGGATGCCGGCCATGAAAGCCTTTGACTTCACACTCTATGGTGCTTTAGGGGCTTTACTCTTTTCCAGGCTGTATGTGAGGTGTTCGGTGTTAGGAAGTGACATAAGCATACAGCAAGGTCTTAAAATCCTACCAATTATGCTGCAGGAGTCTGGCTTTGCTGTACAATCTCATTTAAATTTAATAACAGAAAACCAGAGGTAGATCTCAGCAAAAACAACCAGTAATACTTCAGATAAGCTGATTTCACAATAAAAAAATATTAAAATATGGCATAGAGCCCTTCCAGTAAGAGGAGCATGATCTCACATTTTAAACAAACTAATGTGATTTTTGTCAAATACAATTTCTTGGGGAAATTATTCTTTAAAGCTATCCCTACTTTTAGGGGAGATTAAATAATCCAAAGCATGTCCATAAAAGCAATTTTTCTAACTGGATTAATGGCTATGAACACATGAGACATCATGCAGGCAATTAACACTTATTGATTTATGTGAAAATTTCTAGTTACAATGTATCTCCACACTGATATTTGGTCTGTGGTAAATTAAGCCATCCAACTCATTGGATTCAAACAGAACAGAGTTCTTTGACTCAAGGTTGGGTCTCAAATGGTTACAAAGATGAGCATATAAATGATAACATTTTTCTCTGTGTGAGGATAACCTAATGGTGCCTCCTTGATTCAGCTCCTGGGGACTTGCATACACAAATAGAATGCCTCACATTTATTGCTGCCTGTTACATGTCAGAAGACAATTTCCCAATAACTAGGACAGCAAAAAACCAAAAAAGACTGTAAAGTCGAAGGCTTTCATGGCCGGCATCCATAGTTTTTGTGGGTTTTTCAGGCTATGTGGCCATGTTCCAGAAAAGTTTCTTCCTGACGTTTCGGATGGTGGCGAAACGTCAGGAAGAAACATTTCTGGAACATGGCCACATAGCCCAAAAAACCCACAAAAAACTACAAAAAAGACTCTTCCTGCCCAGAGGATCTGGAACAAAACTGTAGGAAGAAAAGTACTGAACAACACACACAGTTATTAACATTGTGAATTAAGAGAAGGAAATGTCCTTGCGGAAGGAGTCTGCTCCTTTTACAGCTTTAGTTTTCTGCAGCATTTCCATCTAGCTTCCTTCCAAAGGCTCTGTGCTATTAGCAGCTGGTTGGCAGACAAATATTCAACAACCCAGTGACTTCTTGGCTTTATGCCAACCTCATTAAGTCATACAGATGTTAAGATCAGATCCTTGATGGGGGGAAAAGAGAGAGAAGACTACAGAATTAAGAGTCAGAGTTGGGTTTTACAAATGAGGTTTAGATCAGATTTTACACTTCTATATTGTCTTAAAAGAAAAAAAAACCCTACATGGGAAGAATAGGGATTTTGGGAGTTGCAGTCTGACATATTCAGAGGGTGCCAGATTAGGGGAAAAAAACTGATTAGATTCAGGACAAGTGTGACAGCTCTAATGTCAGTGGTGCACCATGTCGCTTTCAGTGCTGTTCTTGTGTACCCTCAAGTGGTTTCTGATTCACGGTGATTCTAAGGCAAACCTATCATGGGGTTTTGTGGGTAAGATTTGTTCAGAGGCTGAGGGAGTGTATCTTGCTCAAGGTCAAACCCTGGCCTCCAGAGTCACATTCCAATGCTCAAACCACTACCACTAACTACAAAGGAGCTACCTAAATATTTCAGTAATCTGGCTAATTTCTTTAAATATCAGACTATCCCTAAGTGGAATCACTGCTCCACTGAAGTCAGTGCCCACAGCCTCTACTGCTTTGATTTGAAAATCTCTCCCTTGGATTTTCATGTCTGCATGAATGATGTTCTCAAGCCCATGCATACCTATCTAAGCGTGTGTCTTCACTGTATCCATTTAATACCACATCAACTGGCTCTGTCCTATGAAATCTTGGGATTATTGTTTTGCAAAGAGACTTTGAATTCTCTGCTAGAAGGATGCAGGATTATAGTTCATGGGAGTGAACTAGAAATCCCAGGATTTCATTGAGGTAGTATGGTAGTATAGCACTTGAGGTAGTATGACACTGCTATAGCCAGGTAGTGAAAACGTACTATAAGCGAGAACTTGGAAAAGCTGCTGTTTTGGACTGTAATTTCCAATGATTTCAGACCATGCTGACTGAGGGCTTCTGGGAACTGACATCTCAAAAGCTAAAATTTCCAAGCTCTAAACTAAAGGCATGATTAGCACTGTTCCTGAAAACACTCCTAATTTTATTTCTCTCCAACTACTGTTAGCTATGCCAGATAGAATTTAGGGTTACAACACCGCTGCTAAAATAAATTTCTTCCCTAAAATAGATTGCAGAAAGGCTCACTTCCACTGTTCTTTTCTATTTGACCATGCTGCTAGCAAGACTGTAATCATGATACGCTGGGATTTCTAATTAGGATCAGCTGAAATCAACATTAAATCAACAGTAAAAATAGAACTGCACTGTCTGCACACAGCTGGGACTGGGAAAAGCTAATGGAAAAGTACAAATGCAATGAAAGTAAGCAAAAAGTAACAAGCTGAGGGAAAGAATGGAGCTTAAAATGTGGCTAATTGAAAGGAAAAACTGCTTGCTAAGGTCCTTGAAGGCAATCTTTCTTGCTGGAGAAAGTGCAATCCCAAAGGTCATAGAGTGAAAATGCACCACTTAGCCATGACCCTGCCAGGCACATAGTGTGCTTGATCTTGCTCTTTCAGAAAAACACAGTCAGGCAAGGCCAGATACTGATGTTAAATAAATACACAAATTAAATTAAATAGGGGTGTTCTTCCCGGATGGAACCCATTAAGCTTTGTAAACATCTTTGTGGTTGTGTGCCTTCAAGTCATTTCTGACTTACAGTGACCCAAAATAAACCTATCACAGGTGTGTGGGTTTTTTGGGCAACATTTGTTCAGAGTGGGTTTGCCTCTGCCTTCCTCTGAGGCTAAGAGAATGTTACTTTCTCCAAAGTCATGGATTTCCATGACCAAGCAAAGATTCAAACCCTAATCGCCTAGAGTCCGTGTCCAATACTGAAACCATTACACCACATTGTTTCCATCAGCTTCTAGGCCCTTTAAAATCCAGAGGAGGTTGAAGGTTCCTTACTATTCCCTAGTGTTTATGGTAATCTTTTCTTGATGCCCGGGTCAATAATCTTTGACAGAGTCATTGCTCAATGCTCAAATTGGCTGTTGTAAACATTTTTAAAAGCCTTCAAATATGCATGTCTTAAAAGCCTGCTTATTTGATAAAAACTAATAGCGTAACCAACATAGGCCATAAAGCACTACTTCCAAAGTTTTCACTTCCATGCACAATTTGAAAAATGTAGAAGCAGGCCTGCACTTGATAAAGTGGTATCGGGAGAGCGTAGCCCCCAAACCCATTTCTGTAGACCTTGAAGCCCCCGGTTTTTTAAAATTGGGGCATTAGTCAACACCTTCTTTGCCTCTGTGTTCTCAGAAAAGGCAAAGGGTGCTCAACTTGAAGATAATGGAGAGGACAGAATAGGGGAATTTCAACACAGAATAAGTAAAGAGATAGTACCGGAATACCTTGTTAATCTAAATGAATATAAGTCTCCAGGACCAGATGAACTACATCCAAGGTTATTAAAAGAACTGGCAAATGTAATGTTGGAGCCATTGGCAACAATCTTTAAGAACTCCTGGAGAACAAGAGAAGTCCCAGTAAACTGGAGAAGGGCAAACATTGTCCCCATCTTCAAAAAGGGGAAAAAAGAGGATCCCAACAATTATCGTTCGGTTAGTCTGACACCAAAACCAAGAAAGATTCTAGAGCAGATCATTAAACAGAGAGTCTGTGAACATCTAGAAAGCAATGCCATAATCACAGAAAGTCAACATGGGTTTCAGAGAAACAAGTCATGCCAGACAAACCTAATCTCTTTCTTTGATAAAATTACCAGCTTGGTAGATGAAGGGAATGCTGTGGATATAGTATATCTTGATTTCAGTAAGGCCTTTGACAAAGTTCCCTATGACATTCTTGCAAACAAGCTTGGAAAAATGTGGGCTAGACAAGATAACTGTTACATGCATTTGTAATTGGTTGACTGACCGAAGCCAAAGGGTGCTCAAGAATGGCTCCTTTTCATCCTGGAGAGAAGTGACCAGTGGGGTCCCACAGGGGTCTGTCCTGGGCCCAGTGCTATTCAACATCTTTATCAATGACTTGGATGACAGAATTAGGGCATACTTATCAAATTTGCAGATGACACCAAACTAGGAGGAGTAGCTAATACCCCAGAGGACAGGATCACGATTCAAAATGACCTGAACAGACTAGAAAACTGGGCCAAACATAACAAAATGAAATTCAACACAGAGAAATGTAGGGCAGAAAAATGAAATGCACAGATATAGGATGGGGGACACCTGGCTGAACGAGACTACGCGTGAAAGGGATCTGGGAGTCAAAGTGGACCACAAATTAAACATGAGTCAACAGTGTAATGCAGCAGCTAACAAGGCCAATGCGATTCTAGGCTGCATCAATAGAAGTATAGTGTCTAGATCAAGGGAAGTAATAATGTCATTCTATTCTGCTCTGGTCAGGCCCCACCTGGAATACTGTGTCCAGTTCTGGGCACCACAATTTAAAAAGGATGTTGAGAAACTGGAGCATGTCCAAAGGAGAGTGACTAAAATTGTGAAGGGTCTGACAAACATGTCCTATGAGGAACGACTTAGGGAGCTGGGGATGTTTAGCCTGGAGAAGAGAAGGTTAAGAGGTGATATGATAGCCCTGTTTAAATATTTGAAGGGGTGTCATATAGATATACTTTGTGTCAGTGAACTAACTAAACAAAGTAACATAATGTGAATTTAGAAAATTTATAATTGGTTGCTTGGCTTTCTCTTGTCCTCATTTTGCAGAATCTGACTGTTGCAACTATTACTATAGATTCCAGCTTGTTCTTCCAGTCGCAGCGCACAAAATTGTTTTCCAGTCATATCGAACCTCCATAGAGCAATTAATCATTAAGTAGTCAGATATAAATATGACAACCACTCCCTGTGCTGTTGCAAGGAGTATACTTGTGACTAACTGATAACTGAAAGGCTAAGAGGTGAGTGTATGCAGTACATATTGCTGCCTTCCAGTATTTTATTTCAAGGTGCTAGTTTCAACCACGAAAATACTAAAAAGGCATTGCCATTTTTTAAAGAGGGGATTACTCTTCTTGGTCATGCTTTTTCTTACAACGGTTCCTGTCCACATAAGAAAAGCAGTAAGTGGACATCTATCAGATTAACCTATTGTAATCCCCAAATCTGTCCAGCTATTGTTCTACAGGCACAGGTGATTTCCTCAGAAAACCTTTCCCACAATACCTGATTCTGAAGAAGGAGCTCTCAGAATAGTTTGGCCTGCCCTGGTGGTGCAGTGGTTAAATGCCTGTACTGCAGCCACTCACTCACAAACCATAAGGTTGCAAGTTCAATACCAGCGAAAGGGCTCAAGCTCAACTCAAGCTTGCATTCTTCCGAAGTCGCTAAAATGAGTACCCAGATTGTTGGGGGCAATTAGCTTACACTTTGTAAAGCTTAGGGAGTGCTTATGTGCACTGATAAGCGGTATAGAAATGTACTTGCTATTGCTATTGCTCTGGTCAAAACCATGTCAGCCACTTCTGATCTCCAGAGTCATAGTCAAGTGCTCAGACCACTATACTACACTGGCTGTTTCACAGCATCTTGTCAAATGACGATGATTGCAAATGGAATGAATGCTGAATTCTGTGCACTGTGTCCTAAAATCCAAAGGAGGCATCTTTGGGATCTGACACTGTGGAATTCTATCGTCTCAGTGACTCAAGTAGAACTTGAAACTGGTGTAAATTTTCTTCTCTGAGTGTCAGTTTTTATGGGTGGGGTGGAATTAAACTTGGGAGGGGGAATAGGTGTTTGTAACGTTCTTACATGTCATGTTAGATTTTAATATATAACTGTCATGGATATTATATTTGCTGTTTGAATAATATAAACCTATCTAATCCATCTGACATTTGATCATTGAAGTGTACTGTTGCCTGCGCTGATTTGCAAGGTATCAAACAGAGATCTTTTCTAGTGCTGTTAGTGCAGATAAATTTCCACTAACGGTACTAGGACTGAACCTGCACATAAAGCAAATGCTCTTGCAACTAACTGCAGCTCTTCTGTTGCATTCATCCCCTCTGCTTCAGATTCAGGAACAGGTCAGCTACAAGTCACATCATTTTTTCTTTAAAAATGGAGCATTAATATGCCTTTTCTTTTTTCCTCAATACAGAAAACACAAAGAAAATAAATTAATCCAGGTAGGTGCTGGCATTCACTTGCGAGCATCAGTCTGATGAAACCCTAAATACCTGTTGGGACATGAAAAATGCTTTCATTAGAAAAAAAGATTTCAACAGTCAGATGAGACGCTAGCCTGAAGCAGGCTATTGAAATTCATGGGAAAAGATTTAGTAACATGGCAGGCTGATCTCTCTGGCCTATCAGAAGATGGAGACTTTGGCCACACAAGGCAGAGAATCTTTGTTCACTATGAGGGATTTCAGGTAAGGTTTTTAATCATAACACTCCTCCCATATAATCCTTCCCGCACACTCAGGTCTTCTGGGAAGAACTTACTACAGTCAAGAAAAACTAGACTGGTGGTGACCTGCCAGAGGAGACTCACCAGATCACATCCATTGATGCTTTTAAAAAGGTGATAAAAACGATCCTCTTCCTGTGGGCCTTGCCAGACTGACTTCTACCCAGATCAGAATTAATTGCCCATTTGATCTGGCCCCCTAGATATTGCCACTTTTGTTAAACTGTTTTTAATTGTTTCTGTAGTTATATGGATTTTATTGTTATAAATTTGTATTGAAAGGAGAGCGGGTCGAAGGGGTGGGGGTTGGGGGATTGTTTTTCTTGTCATTATTTTCTGTATTTGTTTTCATTCTTGCCGTTACCCACCTCGATCCTCAAAAGGGAGAGTCGGGATACAAATAATAATAATAATAATAATAATAGTTACTGTTCTGCCTTGTGCATTGAATTTTACAGCAGATTCACATGCTGTCGTCCTTTACTCATAACTTAGGGCCAAAACAGACAGTCCTATAGGGGTGGCCTCTGAGAAAGCCGGATTGGGGCCACAGCAACTGCATGCTAGGGCCCTGATCCGGCTTTTTGCTGGCCCAAAAAGAGGCAGCAAAATGCCACCCCTTTTTGAGCTGGCAAAATGCCGGCTTTTCTGCTGCCACAGCTGCATTACAATACTCCTGTGGTGTGCAGCATGTGTAAATGGTATGCCACTGGAGTGCCACAAAGCCGGTGCATGTGTGGTTGGGCGTAGGTGTGACACCGACTTTGGGGTGGTGTCATAGCTTGCTTCATAGTAAATTAATTTCTTTTTTTTTTTTTTTCATTACATGCTGGGGCTACACACAACCAAGTGTGCCCACTGCTCATAGTGACTAAGCACTCATCCAGACTGACTAACAATCCTAGATTTTGTTCCTGTTCTGTTCAGTTTTATACTGGATTAAAATAAACTGACCTGAGGAGCTGGTATAAAAAAAAATCTCCAATCAAATCAAGTTGTTATTGTTTATTGCTGTGTGCCTTCAAGTTGTTTCTGACTTATGGCAACCCTAAAGTGACCCTATCATGGGGTTTTCTGGGAATGAGAGTGTGTGACTTTCTTAAGGTCACCAAGTGGGTTTCCATCACTGAGTGGGGAATTAAACCCTGATCTCCAGAATCATAGTCTAATGCTTGAACCACAACACTATGCTGGCTTTCATCATACTAACAGCTGACACAAAATATTATGAGAAAAATAAAACATGTATGGTTCTCCAAAATAGAATCAGAAAGAATATGAACAAAATCTGAGACTTTCTGGTCTTTTTAATCAGTGCACATGCCCTCTATATCCTATATTCACTTTCCTATATTCAGAGGTAAGTCCTATTGAATTCAGTGATACTTATTACCAAGTAAGTAAGTACAAGACTGCAGCCTGAGTGGATACTCTTGAACTCTCAAACAGGCAGCACATGGGTCCATGTGCATGCGTGCATGTGTGCCTGTGTGTAGGTTCTAACTATTTTGTTATCATGCTGGATCGATCTCTTCACATTGCAAACAACTTCAAGGCTAATAACCTGCATTCCACACATGTGTTGCAGCTCTTGGCAGCTAAATTACCAAGACAAATGATGAATAGCAAGCATGATCTATCAGGAGAATGACATATAAGTATTTGAGAAGCAGGTATTAACTTGTCTTACTATCAATTCCAGGTTTCTCCTGTAAGACTCATGCATAATAAGCCATTGTGGGGGCCCTTGTCTTTGACAAAGAGGCAATACATTTTATTTTTCTGCTGTTACCCCACAATTTAGCCCCTGTTCCCCCCTCCCCCTCTGATATAAAATTAATAAAGTTAGCATGGGTGACCTGGATTTGACCCCCACTGTGGAAGCCAAAAGTCTTAGTGGATTTGCAAAGCTACCTTTTAGTAAATAAATAATAAATAAAATCTTTATTTTTATCCCGCCCTTCCAGAAAGATCAGGGCGGCTTACAAAAGTGCAACAAGTGCACACAAATACAGATTAAAAACAGCAAAACATCAATACAATAAAACTAAAAGCAGCAATAAAAGCCCCATCGCCCGTCCTCATGGCCACGGAAGAGGAGGGGAGGCCCACAGGATCTTAATCGGGGAATGCCTGCTTAAATAGGAAGGTCTTGAGCTCCTTCCTAAATTGGGCCAGGGTAGTGGATGAGCGGAGCTCGGTAGTAGAGTTGCAGATTTGTAGAGCTGGCAGAGGGAGGAGGTTTCCCACCTTGATGAAATCATTTGAATTTTGCAGCAGATCCTTTTATGTTTGGAGAGGGTGAAGGGATAGCTAAAGTATAGAACTGGAAGCACATGGTTTGACAAAGAGCTGGAGAGACCGCATGCTAATCTCTTTTGTCTGAGGTATCTGCACTATTCACCCATTGCATTCAATCCAGTTTCAGACCATTCTTTCCTGTCCTGGGAAATCATCTAAAGCAATTTAATCCATTCTACTTTGAGTTTCTCCCCCCCCCCCAAGCTATTTTCAATGTATATATACATGTAGCAAACCAATTATTCCTCGATCTTAGTCTAGTAGTAGACAGACACTCTGTTGTCTAAGCCCCTCAATACGCCGGCTAAGTCCCAGTTCCACAGTGACTATCAAGTCCTCCCTGTTCTGGACCGTCATGGTGAGTATTACCATTAACAAAGCCTCACTTCTATTCACTGCTCCCATCTTTATTTCCTAGCTCTTGTGTGTGTGTATGAATATTAACCTCTGTTGTTACCTGCTTCGATCCCCAAAAGGGAAGAGACAGGATATAAATAAATGCTTTATTATTTATTATTATGTGTTTGTGTGTACATGTCACTTATTCCCCTTAATAAAATATAAGAACCTATTGAAACAGCTCTGGAGTTCTGTGTGATTTTAGACCTGGTATAGCTGGGCTGTATCCAGAGGTCACTGTTGCCCCAACCAAACTTTCAGCTAAGTACCAAATTCCCCTAAAAGCATAGCAGTTGCAGGTGTCTTCTCTGGACCCCAGCAGTTTGGGTAACACCACTTTTGCGGCACACGGAATGGTTGTGGTTACATGCCCTATGAGGAGTGACTTAGGGAACTGAGTATGTTTAACCTGGAGAAGAGAAGGTTAAGAGGTGATATCACTGCCCTATTTAAATATTTGAAGAGGTGTCATATTGAGGCAGATTTTTAAGATTCAGATCATTTTGTAAGAAGGTGAAATTGAAATGCTTCAAACATCTGATTACACCATGCTTCACTCCAGTCTGTCCACTCATTTGTAGAGCCAACTGCAATTTCAACCTACCGGTTATCTGATCTTCAGCTGAACTGAAAATATTGCTGGACTGCTTCTCTAGTATGGAAGATGGATGATTCAGAATCAGGGGCCATTACTGAACGAGTGTGGAACTGGGGGTCTCCGCACTGGGTGGTTCGAATTCACGTTATTTCGCCACAATACCATCATACCAGCATTCGAATGGCCCAATCCGCACTCACGTTAAAGCGCGCGCTGCCGACTGAATGCGTACTGGCTCCTCTTTTTGAGCGTGTTGGCCAGTCGCTGATAAGGGGATGGCGATATCCTGGATTGGGGCTCCTGTTCGATCTCAGTGCGAATGGATCTGGTGTGACTACCCAGTCCTGAATTCCATCGCAAGAAACCCCAGATTCCAGTTTTTTTACTTCGGTGGGTCTTTCTTTGCCGGTTCCAGGGAAGAGCGCGGGGGCGCTGGAAATCGCGGTTCCAGCAGCCTCCTCCTCTCTCCCTGCTGAGAGGCATCCCTGGCTGCATCCCAGGCTGCCTCTCAAGCGGGAGGAGGAGGAGGAGGAGGCCGTTGGAACGGCAGCGATCGCTGCGCTTCTAGCGGCCCCGCGCCTGTTCCCTGCCTGGGATGCAGCCCAGGCTGGCTCCACGCCGGGAGGAGGAGGAGGAGGAGGCTGCTGGAACCGCGATTCCCGTTGCCCCCCGCGCCTCTTCCCTGCCTGGAAGGGCCAAGGCCTTTCCTCCCCTCATCGGAGGGGAGGGGGAGGAGGAAAGAGCCCTGGGCAGAGGGAGCAAGGGAAGGCATTCCTTAGGAGCCTCTTTTCCTGCATCCCCTGCCCAAAGCCCTCTGTCGCTGGGCATTCCTTCCCTTGCAGGAGGAAAAAAAAAATCAGGTCATGAACGGAGCTCATGTCAGGCAAAACCCCCCCCCCTTTTCAAATTCAAACAATTTTTTTTGAGCGGCAGGCGCATGTTAAATATTGCTGAATGTATGTTTTATTTTTAACCATTTTTTTCAGCAGCGCGCGATGGGTTTATATTCCAGAGGCAGATGGAGCAGGCTTGCACTTGTGCAGCGCTGACCCTGTGCCTGGCTCTTTAAAAAGGCAGGACCATTCCCCGATCCCTGCAAACGTCCCCATGACGATAGCTTGATTGACAGCGGCCAATCTACAGAATGCATTCGATTTCTGTCAAAATGCATTCGATTTCATTTGTAGTGGCACTTGCTAACGGACGGATTGACAGCCGCTGGAACTGCTCCTCCCCCCCCCCCGAATACATACTCACACACTCACACACACGTAGAAACGCGGCATTGCTAATTTGTTGCAAGGGAAGGTCATGGTAACATTAAAACCAAGCCGGAATGTAGAGAGGAAACAGTAACGGGCACGTTGTATCGCGATTGTTAATGTGCATGAGCTGGCTCTCCAGCTGTTTACCGGCTGTCATGACGGGACTCCCCTTTCACCCCGGGGAAAGCGGGGTTAAGGTCGCAAACCATGCAGGGCACCACTGAGCATGTACGACGGCCGATACGAATCGGCCAATCCTCATGTTGAGCACCGGTGTGACCAAACATTCTGCACTGAATGCACTTCGCGTGAATGCAGATTGGCCAATTTGAATCCTGCCAATGCGGAGGGGCTCCCAGGTATGATGGTATTGTGCGAAATAACGTGAATTCGAACTGCCCAGTGCTGAAGACCCCCAGTTCCAGACTCATCTGATAAGGGCTAGGGAACCCTGTCATGGAGGCTGGCACTGAATTCACTTGTGAGGTTCTAATCCCTTTCCAACAGGGAGGTCAAACTTCTCTTCAAACCTTTATCTCAACTAACTCAAAAAGTGGCATTCCTTCAGCATAAGAGCAAACTATCATTTTGCATCAGGAAAGATGGTTATCTTTCACAATCATTGTCAGTTATGATGCACTTCACCCAAACAGATTCACTGGTGGGGAAGGACAGTATTTTGGGACCTGTTGTAGCCCATCAACCAGTCCAAATGACATTGATGGATTATAGTTCAAAATACACTGCAGAAATAATCCAGTTTGAGACTGCTTTAACTGCCCTGGCTCAGTGCTAGGGAATCCTGGGAATTATAGTTTATTGTGGCACCAGAGCTCTCTGACAGAGGTGACTAAATGTCTCACCAAACTACAGTTCCCAGAATTCTCTAGAACTGAACCAGGGCACCTAAGGTGGTCTCAAACTGGATTATTTCTGCTGTGTGCTTTGAACCTTAACATGCACTGCATTGTACTGTGGAAATAATGCAGTTTGACACCAGTATAAGTGCCATGGCCAGTGCCTGGGATTTATAGTGTTGTGAGGCACTAGCATTCTTTGGCAGGGAAAAATAAAGACCTTGTAAAACTAAAAAGCTCAGGTTTCCATAGGATAGAGCTACAACACTTAAGCTGGTGTCAAACTGCATTATTTACACAATTTAGATGTACCCTTAGACTGTTAGAGGCTACTGCAACAGGTGCTACATCTGGACAACCATCATCTCAGCTGTCTGGATAATGTGGAGTGTACTAATTTTCAAACATATCATGACCTTGTCTCTCCCAATGCTAGAAGTCTTTGAAAGTGAGAGAAACAGGAAGGGCACATTATATGACCAACCAATGAGGAAAGCTACACATAGCTTGAAATTTAGACATGCAACACTGATTCAAATTAGTTATGTTGTAAAACAGTAAGTCATAGTGCATGGGGGGCAGGAAGCTGGAGGGTATCAGGGGCAAGGGAATGCCTCTGACATCAGAAGCATGGTCACAACACTTCGTCCATGCAGGCTTTCTTCAGTTGTGGATAGTGTTCCTGGAGTCACTACATGGGTTAAGAAGTTAATGTGATGTGGGCATGAGGAGAATGTTTAATGGATGCCTTGATCTTATCAGTCCTGATGCTTCAATAGGGTAAGTATATCATTATCAACATGAAGTATAACTTTTACCTAGCTAGGATCGAAGCCATTTTATGCAATGATCTTTGCCCAGCTAATCAGATCTGTAGAAAGGAAAGGGGGGCACTTGTGTAGGGATAAAGGTTACTTGTCTAGACTATCATAATCTTCATGCTGGCTGGGGATTCTGGGAGTTTTAGTCCAAGAAGTATGTGTTTGCAAGCTATGGATGCCCAAGAGATTGCTGGCCTAGATTTAGCTCTGGATGCAAGTGGAAGAAAAAGGACACCCATGCAGCACCCCAAAATAAAATCTCAGTTCAGGTGGCCAAATTGGCTTTGGAGCACAGACTTTCAACAGGTGGCTTGGGATCCATGGCTTTGGCTTTACACACTCTGAATTAGCATCAGCAGAAGTACAAATAAAATGTGCAAAGGTTAATTTGAATGAAAACTGGTTATTAAATGAGAAAAAATCAAGGCCAGCACAGGCAGAATGACAAAGCAGGATACCTCTACAGCAGCAATTGGTTCTGACTTGAATGTAGTCTAATAAAAGATAAATAAATAAAAATCTGACAGCAAATACTTTGTTCTCATTATCTTTGGAGGATATACAAAAGGCAAATGCATTAAAATGCAAAGATTCAGAATGTATGCTATTTTCCCCTATTGCAGGGCCTTCAGATCTAGGAGCATTAATTTATGATGAGTCTGTTGCCAAAATATCTGAAAGGTAACAACTGCAACTCTGCCAAACATGAGAGAGTGCATGCACACTGTTGGCACTGAAGGCAAGATTTTCTGGTATTGTAGAAGAAGTAATTACTGTAATAATTCTTCTTACAGCTAGCTTTCCCCCCTAAAGACACAATATTGCTTTTACAGTGTGGGAACTGATCTAGCAAAGAAAAAAAAAACTGACATCAAATATTTTGGTTTCAAAATCATGTGGCACTCACCCACTCCATTTAACTAAAATGAAGGCTTTTTGTGCTTGACATTTGTGAAAGCTAGTCTGTCATCTGTAAAGCTGAGAAAAGATTTATTGTTCCTTCAGCCAGAAGTGATATTTTTAAAAATATACAATGTGTGTGGTTATGTATGTCATGTGAAAGGAGGATTAATTTTTTTTCTTGGTAAAATTTTAGTGATATCTCTAGAGTCTCAGCATTAGGAGGCATCCATCAACCTCAGTGTCCAACTGACCCAATCAAATTGTGGAAATATTTCACTGTTCTTGGAAAGTGCACCCACTGGTTGGCTTAGCTCCTTTTAAACACAGCCAGGCTTGCTAAAATGGGAGGCCACCATTCCTCCTAACAGCAAATCAAGTTGGGGAGTCCCACTAGGACTGTAGCCAAAAAGAGACATTGGGAAACAGAAGAAAAGTATCAACATGCTTGGGTAGGTTTGTATGGGAGAACTGCCAAGGTCTGCAAAGACACACACACACACAAACAAATACAAATTTGTTTTAAAGATTTGTCCCCAACCACTCCAAAACAGCTTGTAAGAATGGAACATATTCAATAGTGATGGATTGTAGAATAACAGCTGAAAAAGAAAGGGGGTGGGAAAATGGTTATGGTAGCCAGCTTGGAGGTATAAAAGTGAAGAAACGCTGCAACATTTTGTTACACACCCAACATGTTAATTTCTACCATGAAAACTCAAAACTAACAAACTCTAATTCAAAGCAATAGAACTACATGCCCATAATCTCTCTCTCTCTCTCTCTCTCTCTTTGTGTGTGTGTGTGAGTGAGTGTGTATGTGTAAAATATAGAAAGAAAAGTTGCTTCAGGTTGTTGTATCTTGATGTTGAGACATTGATTCTGGGTGAACATTAACTCTTACACTGTTTTGTATATCCTTTGTCTGTGTTTTAATGGGGTGTACACACTAGGAAATCGTTTTTTCTGCATAGGAAATAATATTTATGCACAGAAATATCATTTTCTGTGCAAAAGATGCTGTTCCCTGTGCAGAAAATACTGTTTTCTGCACAAAACAATTGTGTGTAAATTTTGCACAGAGTAAGTCTTGAACGATGAAGAATTTCATCAGTCCAGGATTCTTCTTGACAAGGTTTCTCAACAATTGAAAAACATGTTGTTTTAAAACCATTGCCTGAATACTTTTGAAACAGTCTTCCTAATTAGGAGTAGTGAAGATGGAACATGGGAGACCATGTTCAAATCCACACACCATGCTTTGAAACTCATTAAGTGAATTTAGGCAGTTATTCCTTCTTTACATATCCCACTTCTGAGGGTTGTTTTTGTGAGGATAAAGTGGAGGAGGGAGGAGAAGAGCCTTATACTACCTTGAACTCACTGAGGAAAGAAGGGATATAATGTAACTAAATAATACAATAATTGAAGATAATGTATACATATCCTAATAGCTATAATTAACTGGGACATCATGCAAGGTGTCTCAAAATTGGACAATGTGTTTTTGATTGTTGTCCAAGTCATGGTGCCAGAATTCCAAAGGAGGACATCCTAGAAGCAAAGAAGGCCTGCCATAACTCATCAGGATTTAATGTGTTTTTTTAAAAAGGTAGAAAACAAAACGGAGCTCTCTAAGGCACCGGTGCTAATAATCCTGAAACTGGGGATGGAAGAGCCAAGAAACAGGGCTAGAAAGGTTCTTGGGTTAAAAAAAAAAGGGGGGGGGTAGAAAAAGGAGTACCAGGGACCCCTTGAAAGGGCATTAGGTACAGACCAAAGCAATGCCAGACACACTTCAGTTATCATAAAATAAAATAAAACCACACAGGTAAAATCTGACCTAGGATATTTGGGAGGAATCTGCCTGGGAAGAGGGGCATGCATGACCCATGTGGAGCTTTTATTAACATTTAGGTTCAAGGCAAGAAACAGAGATTATAAAGGTTCTTTAAAAAGCAACTAGAACTCCCAGAGGTCCTCCACTAGCATGGGCAATGGTTATGTTGGCTAAGGGATTCTGGGATGTATAATCCAAGAAAATAAGCAGTTTCAAAGCTCTGGGAAAGAGGCAGCTTCTTAGGTATTTCATATACATTATGTTCCACAGCTATAAGATTCCCTGCAGGATTTAGCCAGCTCTGTTTTTCAGAGAAAAACAATTTTAAAATAGCTCTTTCATTTGCAATTATCATGTCACTTTGTCACTTAATGGAAAATGCTGTTTAGGATCTGAAAAAAATCTTGTTGAAGCTCAACTGCAGGTTCAGCATAGCTCTATCTGATACAATCCTTCCATTCTTGGCTAATGTGTTATTGTCTATTATATAATACTGTCATTCCTCTTCCCCTCCCACCATTAGACATAATCTATTTATTAATGCAAAGAGCTCATCTCCAATTCATTATAGGCTTTATATTTCAGATGTGTCCTCCTGTTTTGGCCTTGACTGTATTTAACATAGACAAAACATGACAGCAACATGCAAGAAGACTGATGAAGCTGATGATAATGAAAGGGTCTCCATAAAAATTATGGCAGTGTAAGGGCAGTGAGGCCTCCCATAATGAAGGAATCATATCCAGTAAGAGAGGCAGCTCTCTGGGATTAGCAAAAAGGAGGCCTAGGCTGCATCTACACTACAGAATTAAAGTAGTTTGACACCGCTTTAACTGCCATGGTTCAAGGCTATGGAATCTTGGAATCTGTAGTTTGTTGTGGCACCAGAGCGCGCTTACAGAGAAGACTAAATAACTCACACAACTACAAATCCCAGAATTCCACAGCATAGAGACATGACAGTTAAAGCAGCATCAAACTGCATTGATTCTGCAGTGTAATTGCAGACACAGAAAGGCAGGTGTGAGGAACATTCACCATTTGTCCTTCATTCTTAGTATGATCAGGGATACTGGCATAACATAAAAAAATAGTTCCATTTTATGTCTGCAGCGTTTATCAGTTAGTAAACTCCTCACTATCCTAAAGGCACCAAAACCTGTCTGAGTTTAGAAGCTAAACAGGTCAGCCCTGGTAGTACTTGGATGGGAGACCACCAATAAATACCATTTGCCGTAGAGTACATTTCAGAGGAAGCAACTGACAAACCAGACCCTCCCCTCCTGAAATTGCAGGCTGTGGTCCAAGATTCCAAATCATTCTAGGTGGCACCATCTGCGGACCGTTTAGAATCTATTTGAAGACTGCATCCAAAATGCATCCAGAGATTATTATTTTTCTTTCCCCAGCTCCGTTTCTTCTCATGATTTTAATTCTGGTGGCCAAATTTATGCTTAAAACTTGGTGGCCATATTTATGCTTAAAAACAATCGTGGGTGTGGTCACTGGTCAGGTAGGCTAATCTGCTTTTTCTTTTCTCTGTTTTGCTGTTCATGCATGCTCAGTCAGGGATTCTGGAGGCAGCTGCTGTTTACCCTGCCTGTTGTGTGTTGCACCCACAGGATTGGCTGGAGAGGAATCCTGCTATTTCCTAGCTCAAGCTTTCTTGCAGTGTTTACTGCAGAAACACTGCTGCAATTCAGCACCAGAAGTCTGTATTCCTCCAGCTGACCTCCATCATCCCCCCATGCAAATGCTGCTAAAACCCTCCAGTTAAACAGAGGACAAGGAGAAAAAGTAGGGTCTTTGTGGGTGTAAAAAGACGGTAGAAAGGAGTTCCTTCATCAGAGGTTTTGTTAACTGAGGTATGCCTGTGTTCTCAGAGTCCATTGCCATACATATCTTTCCCTTATGCATGTCTGGTTCCTTGTTTTTTTTCCACAGGCAGGCAAAGGCTTCTGTATTTCAACAGATTCTCAAGAACTCGGTTTTGGAATTTTTGGTTTATTGAAAAGCTCACTGATATAAAGTTGTTGGGGTGGAATCTTCCTCTGCTTTTTGAAGAACGATGTTCCCCACTTATATCTTATCTCAATAATATTGGAGCAAAAGTGGGTCTTCCTTTGTAATATGATGATTCCCTTTCAATGATTGAACTGGTGCAAAGAAGGTATCACTGTGTTCTGAGTCCATCCCTGTTTTTATGTAATGTTGCTCTTTTATATCCCATGTGACTTTGAATCTTTAAAGTTGGTTTTTAAAGATTTATATTTTTAGCTTGTTATTCTTTGTATTTGTTGTTGTTTTCTGCCTTTTTTTGGTAAGAAATAAAATTTAAAAAAAAAAAGAACTAAATGTTTTCAAATAAACAGCCTTTAGTATGGTGCTGGGCTGCTTTTAAAGATGCTGTTTATAAATTGCCTTTTAAAATGTTAAGTTTTTTTTTAATGCTATTGACAATTTGTTAATTTTAATATCAAACTTTTGTTTGTTTTAGCTAACTGTATTTGTTTTAATTTGAAAACTGCCTTCAGTCCTGATTCAAGGAGCAGTGGGATATAAAATGAATGGTAATATGCTGAGGAAAATCCAATGTATTTAGTGGGGCTTGATTTCACATAAGTGTATTTAGGACTTCAGACTTAAATATGCACATTCAGACATTCCTTATTAAACCTATAACTTGCTGAAGGGTGTAGTTAATATCTTTGTTGTTTCTAATATAGATAACCAAATTTTTACATTTTACTCTTTTTCCATAAATTTTGTGGCTATGTTGAAATATTACCAGGATTTTCTTTAAAACGGAAACATTGACCCAGCCTTAACTATGGCTGACTCTGGTCCAGCATGAATACAGACTCTTGACGCCAAGAGAAAACTTGTTTCAGTTTCCGGCTTTCTGTGTTGCCTTTATGGTTTATCAGTTTGGCAGCAGACTATAGAATATATGAATCATTTTAGAAAGAACGGTGCTTTAAGTGGCATGGGAGGGAAAAGGCATGAAACATAAGCAGATTGATGAGTCTCTGTAAAGCTAGGGCTACAATTAGTTTGTGGTTAGACAGAAGATTACACTATGATTGGAAACAAATGATCAAAAAGATCTTGGGCCTTTACACAGTATACAATTATAGTGCTATGATTCCCCTTTAATTACCATGCTTCTATCTTATGGAAACCTGGGACTTGGAATTTAAGGAAGGACATTTAGAATCCTCAGCCAGATTGCTCCAGTGCCTCCACAAACTACAAGACCCAAGTTTCCATAGAATGCAATCACGGTAAGAGGCACTGCAGTGCTATGACTGCATAGCACTGCACAAACAAAAATGGAACTTGCAACAATTAAAAATGAACATGTTCCAACCATGCTGACATCATTCACTACCATCAACCAAAAGTAAACATAAAGCAAATATTAAGGTGGTAGCGCCATGGTGGAAAGAGACATCTTAAAAGTGGGGGAACCTACTGCTGACTAGCAGCCAATGGTTGACAGATCAGCACTGATCCATGGACTACCACCTTGACTAAGGATGTTATCAGACAAGGGAAATTGGAAGTATAATCCAATGGCAATCCGAACGCAATTATGGGGTTTAATGTTATTGCATGATAAACTACCACATGCAATTTCGGGCAATGGGAAGTCAGTCCGAACGCAATCATGGGGTTTCACGTTATTGTGTGAGATGTGATCACATGCCCTTTTGGGCAATGGCAAGCTATTTTCAGGCAATGGGAAGTCAGTTTGAATGCAATTCGAATTCATGTAAATTTGTTGAACTAGCGAATTCACATGAATGCATTCTGGCCCCATTTTCTTTTCATTCGAAATTAAGAGAAATTCCTCCTGTGTGATAAACTCCTAACATTTCAGTAGAAGACATCAAGGGCTGGAACTTAACATTAATAAAGCGGCCTTTGACAATATGGATTCTGGCAGTTATCAGCACTGACAGCTTAAATAATGAGGACAGCAGAACTGACTGGGGAACGCAAGAACTGCAGGTGGATTCTTTCATTACTGTATCTATTATTTGTAGACAGACATGATACTGGCCATTTGGAAGTGGGATTATGTAAGTGAATGGAAATCTTCCAACTGAACATCATCTTCAAAAGAATGGGGCTTCTAAGACTTCAATGTTGTCAGGAACAGACAATAGACAGTTCTGAGAGACGACGGGAAGAGAGCGTTTGTCTTGTGTGCTTTGGTAAGACAGGGCCTCTGTTGTTTTGGCACTGGGTGAGAGCAAGCAAATTTTATAGTGACAGTTGGCTAAATTTCCTTTTGGCTCAACCTTCTGGCAAACCCCAAAGACGGAAAGGAAGTCAGTGTGCCTTTCCAGAGGGATAAATTCCAAGTGTCAACCTTCACCCTATGTCTTGGAGGAACACACACGTAGCGTTAGCATGAAGTAGTGAGGCTGCCTGCTTGACCGAAGGGTCAAATGTTACCAGTGCTCACCAACATGCCAGCAGGTTCTAGATTTAAACCAATGTGTACTATGAATTTCATACCCCTTATTAAATCTTAAGTGCATTGTGACTTCTATCTGGTCAGGCAATCTTCTCTCATTTGTTACTTTTTAATAACAACATCCAAATGCTTATTGAACCATACCGCATGCCTCTAAGCAAGTCTAAAATTCAGTGAGGCTCATTCCCAGATTAGTGAGTATAGCAGTTTTATAGCCTGACATTAGGTTGCTTCCTCAAAAAACAAGTCCTACTAAACTCAGTGCAATTTACTCCTTTGTTAGTGTGTTTACAATCTAATGTAGAAGTTGAGACAAACTTATTTGAGAGTATGTCCAACTGAATCTGATGGATTTTACTTCCACGTAAACATGGCGAGGGTTAACCTGTTGTCCTTTTCATACAGAAGAAACACTGACATGAAACAAGCACACTACTCTTTTTGCTTTATTTTTAAGCTGTAAATCTTTCTTAGTTTCATGTGATCACTGTGTTTTATTCATTTGACAAGAAATGCCACAAAATCAGGTTAGAATTCAAGCTAAATGAAGTTATCGGCCAGATAGTGAGACTGCACTGGTTTCCAGGAAAGTTATAACATACACCAAAAATTCCCACGGTTATGCCTCTGTTTCCATACTGGAGACCCTGGTTGGATGACTATGCAGAATGGATTCCACAGCAGAACAAAAGGTTCAAGAGATGTCTGAGGTTTTGCAACCTGTTTTGAAATCTTGATGATGATGAATCATGAATATACCTACCTCTAAACCAGCTGATTCATAATGAACATGTCAGAAAGTGAGTGGTGCAGAGAGGAACAGGCATGTGGTGGAAGGAATCAGACACACACACCCCATAAGAATTTTGTCCCTGCAAGTGAATTTTTTTTTTCACTCCCCAAATTTCTAGCACTACATAGAGTGAGACAGAAAACTGTTCATTCCCAGAACTTTCATATATACTACGTTCCTATTTCCTTGTAAATGTACCTGTCATTTTCTTTGGATGCCTAAATTGTACTTCTTAAATGCTCAATTGATGTTTTAAGCAACTGTAATGGTAGATATTTTTGGAATTAATGGAAATTTAATAGGGGGATCTTATCAGTGGGGCAACTCCTGGGGTAGTTTGGAATTAAAAACTTTGCTGAAACATGTAGACCTGCTCTTCTTCTTCTTCTTCTTCTTTTTGTGATACAGGAAACTATCCATACTCCTTCCATGTTATTTCTACCTCTGGTACCAAAGTTTCTGTTAAAGAAGGAAAGGAACTGTGTTGCTGGTAAGTCTGAGGTTCCATGGGACCTTACATTGCATTCCTAGAGGAGAAAATGAAGAATGACAAACTTCCACAGGAGACAACTTGTCTACCATTATAAGTGTTCTTAGCCTTTAGGTCCTGCAACTTGCCTTTGTGAACTTCTTTACATATTGGACATTATGAAGCTACTTTATATCAAGGTCTTGATAGATATTGATCTATCTAGATTAGTTGTGCCTACACTAGGAGTAAACAAATTTGGTAGGCCCAGGAACCAGTTTTTTGCCCTGGGCCCCTCCAGGACCTACACAGACTGCCAAAAATGTCATACGGGGGGGGGGGGGTATGGGAAAAGGAGAGACAATTCACTTTTTAGGAAGGGAAAGAAAAGTCTGGGTGGGTTTGGTCCACAAAAACAGCCTTTCGAAGTTGCATGTGGCCTTAAGGCTACCCTTTGTCTACACTTAGGGTTGCCATAAGTGAGGACCTCCAAACCGGGACAAATGTAGGGCAACATTTTCAAATGTAGGACACATTTTTATAAAAATGGAGGACACGCAAAAAATGAGGTTTTTTTAAAAAAATGTTAATATAAATGCATGTTTTTAGGCATGATCAAAATGGAGGACATTTTGGCATTATTCTTAGACAGATGGCAGAAATGTATTTGTCCTCGGGTTCAACTTTACTTCTCAGAAGTGTGTACTTGGTCAAGGGACTGTGGTTTTTCTTCACTGCGCATGAGTTAGTAAAAATCATAGCAAGTTACATTGGCCGTGCCTCAGAGGCTTGTTGTTATCAATATCACCACCACCATCATCATCATCACCACCACCACCACCACTATAATTGGCCAAGAAAGGCAGACTTGTTAGCATTCAAAGCACCATAAATACACAAAAAATGCACTTGCATATATTTAATAATAAAAAATAATGAAAAAATAAATAAAAAACAAGGCAGGGGTGTATATATTTGATAATAAAAATTAATGTAATAAAATAAAAAAACAAGCAATAATAAAATTAATAAAATAAAATAAAAACAAGCAATAATAAAAATTAATAAACTAAAATAAAAACAAGCAATAATAAAAATTAATAAACTAAAATAAAAACAAGCAATAATAAAAATTAATACATAAAAAATAAAAGAAATAATAAAATTAAAAAATTAAATAAAATAGTTTTTATATTTTAAAAATAATTTAAAAACCCAAAAAACCAGGCAGACCAATGGCCACTGACTCAGCTTTCCTCCTCCTCCTCCTCCTCTGCCCCAATTCTTGCCCTGGCCTAAGTTCATGCACCCTTCCTCCGGCTCCTTCCTCCTCCTCCTCTCCCCCCTCCTCCTCCATATGAAGGCTGGCGTGCATGCGGAGGGAAGCAGGGCAGGTGCACGTGCGTGCGGAGGGAGGCGGGGAAGGCAGGCACGTGCGCAATGAGAGAAGCGGGGAAGGCAGGCGCGGGGAGGGAAGTGGGGAAGGCGCGCATGCTGCCCCTGGCCCCTACTGAGGCCTGAGCGGCGTGCAAGCCCTCCCAGTGGGGGCGCGGTGGTGGTGGCGCTTCTGCTGACCGCCGAGGAAGAGAAGGAAGGCGGAGCCGGAGGAGGAGGTGGGTTGGCGCCGCAGCAGCTGCATTAGCGGCAGCGGCAATGGCTGGAGTGGGCCCCCAAACCGGGAACAAGGCACGGGTGGGGGCCCAAACCGGACCGGGACCGGGAGGGGCCCCCCGAAACCGTGATTGGCACGGGGGCCACCGGGTTATGGCAACCCTATCTACACTTATTGACAACATGCTTTCCTAGCCTATCTGGAGATTCCAAGGAGTGAACCTGGGACCTTCTGCAGGCAAGCCATGTGCCCTACCACATTGTTCTGACCCTTTCAAGTTGCACTGTATTTTGTAATGGGCATTAGAAGTCACAAGAATTTACTACTGCTAATTTCTGCTAGGAAGATGGGCAGAATAACAGCCCAGGCTGATATAATAAGCTCAGTAGGTTATGACAAGGGCAGTAGTAAAATCTGTGGATGCAGTGTTGTCTCAGGATTTTCCAGATCACATTGTATCTTAGATTATTATTGGAGGGTTTTTCCTTCACATCTGGTTTTGCTTAGTGCCAAGGAGTGATCAAGAGAAACATAAAAAGAGGCATTCTTACTTTGAAGAGATTATTAGAACAGTATATAATTCAGCACCACATGGAATGGAAATTTTCTTTGCTTGCAGATACTGGAAAAGTCACTTTGTACATTACAACTACTGGTTTTTGCTATTCAGTATGCGAAAGTAAACTGATTTATTTTTAAATCCAAGAATAAAAAGAAACCTGATTAGATGGGACTAGTGACTTCCCATCAGTGATGTACTTTTGAATTATGAAAGAGGAGGAGACAAAAGTAAGCAGAGATCAACTCACTGTACAGTGCACTTAATTCATGCTTTCAACTTCACTCAGAGAAATATGTTTCTAGCATATGCAGACCATGTTGCATCACACATTCTGAATGTCAAGCTACCAAGCATCACCTATCATAGTTTGATTTCAGAAGATGGGTGTTTAAACAATTGTTTAAAAAATATTGCCCATTTTAGATTCTGACTGACATACTATTAAAAGGCTACCAAAGAAGTTCCAATGTTTGAGTCTGACTGATTGAAACATTGATTGTCCTTGTTACTGAATTATTACATGCAGAAATTCAAAGTTAACAGGGAGTGTATTTGCTAGTTCCCAGTTAAGGAAGCAATCTTCTCATGGTTTCTTTCTTGTTATGATGTTGTGAATCAGAGTAAAAGAGAAAGTAAAGAACATTTGCGAACAATTACAGCAGATATCCTTGATTAAAGGAAGCCTTTCTGTCTTGGGGCAAAAACAACAAAGAGTCTCATGGCCTCTTAAAGATTAACTAAATTACTGTGACATAAACTTTTGTGGACTGAAGTCCACTCAATCTGATGAAAAGGATTGTAGCCCATGAAAATGTATGTCAAGATCTGTTAGTTTTAAAAACTGACTTAGAAACTGGTGGTTTTTTTTTCTTTTTCTTCAACAGACCAGTCTGCATCTTTGGAAACTGCTTCTTCCTGTAAGAAGTTTGTCTGAGGCTGTCACAAACCTCAGACTGTGACAACAGGTTCCACAACCTGAGGTTTCTAAATGGTGGCTGACCTCTATAATGCCACAGCTTTATATCCATAAAAGATAAGGGATGAGTTATATTTCAACTTAATGTAACACAACAATATTACATTTGCTTCACGTTTTTCCAAAAAAAGTGCCAAGCAGCATCTAACAAAAATTATGCATAATTTTAAAATAATACAACAAAAATGGCATTTAATAAGCCAAACCAACAATGAAAGTAAGTGAAGGTGCCAATAAATCAGAAATCCAGAAACAAAGTGAGAAATTCACCAAAGGAATGTGTCGCTGTTGTCGTTTATATGGGCCTTCAACTTATTGCAACCCTATCCTAGGGTGTTCTTGGCAAAATTTATTCAGAGGAAGTTTGCCATTGCCTTCATCTGCCTAATGGATTAAATCCATGATGAAAACAAAAGCGTAGCGCCATCTGCGATCCCACCAGAGGCTCTCGTCGGAGATCGGTGATGTTTACGCGATGGGAGCATGGTGGAAGGTAAGGCGTCTGATAAACTTAAGAGAATGTGACTTACGTTTACCACACGCCTTACCTTTCACCATTCTCCCGTCGCATAAATGTCACTGATCTGCGAGGGGAGCCTCTGGTGGGATCGTGGATGGCCCAAGATCACCCAGACCGAGTGGGGGTTTGAACCCTGGTCTCCTAATATCCAAGTCAAATAATCAAGCTATTACAATGTGCAGAATGCAAAAATAAAAAAGAGCTTGCCTGGTTCCTTAATGTCGGCAAAGAAGACAGATGATTCTCTCTACTGAAACAACCTGATCACCTTTTAGCAAAGCATATTGCAGAGACACTATATGTATTACAAGTGGCTTTTCTTTGTAGCTGAGAACTGCATCACAAAACCTGAAGTTGTACAAAATTCAAAGGATAATTGTGTTCCAATCTACAAATGTCCAAGAGGTGTTGATTCAGTCATGCTCATTAAAATTCAGACACTGCCTGCTCAAGTCTTGGACCATAATCTAGACTCTCACACTCTTTGAAGGTATGCCCCAATTTTTCTCGGCTTCCTTTTTAGTGGTTTCCATACAAAATCCTTAAAAGCAGTCTTCCCCAACCTGGTGCCCTCCAGATTGGATTAACTGCAACTCCAAAATCCTCAACTGAGTATTTCTTTGGGACCATCACATCTGGAAAGTATCAGACTGATGGAGGGAGCCTTAAACTCTTCTTTAAATTATCCAAGTTCAAAAAGCAGTTTGACTGTCTGAAGCACAAACATTTAAATGGGAGAACTGTCGAGACATTATGTGCATTCAAAGAGGAGCATTCTGCATTTTAAAGAACTCCTACCCCAAATCCTCTTAACCAGGGTCTTTTTTGGTATTGCTAAGTGTCTCACTTCACAACTTGGAAAAATGAATTCAGTTAGGTCTGTAAGCAGGTGTGCTTTCCCAAGAATAGAGTTTCAGCTTGATCATTTCTGCCAGCCCCAACCCTGTGTGATTCAGAAGCTTCACTCTTGCCCAGCAAAAGACTCTTATTCTGGCAGTTTCTGTTTCCTGGATTTTCTTATCCAAAGCAATTTACTACCCGGATGCTTACATGGCAAGAAAGGGGGTTTCCTTCTTTCCCTTCCCCCATATCTGTCCTTATATGACATTCAGACAGATCAGTTTCATTTTGCCTCTGTGGCATTTGGTGGAGTCAGTGGCCAGTGGAGTAAAATTTCAGAGCAACAGGAGCAATTTTTACTAAAAGATCAATATTATCAACTTGTTTAAGCCCCAGGTAGCTGTCTAGCTGAGGATCATTTTATTGAAAGCAAGGTTTTTACCAGGCATTCACAAATTAGAAAAACCAAAGGCCATGATCATACTGTTCACTTAGGAACTAGGCTGAAGTTATACTTGCTATAAAACGTGAAGCCTGACCTTGTGAATGATTGTGTGTATGTGAATCTTTGTGTGTATGTGTGTGTGTGTGTATCTTCAAGTTGCCTCTTGACTATGAATTTCAGTTTTCTTAGGCAAGCTATAGCAGAGGTGGTTTGATATTGCCTTCCTTTGAAATATAACCTACAGCAGCTAGTACAGCAGCTGGTATCCTTTTTGATCTCCCATCCAAGTACTAACCAGGCCTGGCCCTGGTAAGCTTCCATGATCAGCTGCCTTCAGGGCATGTAGGCCAAAAGTCAGAAGTAAATCCCAATAGTTTTAGTATGAATGATTTCTAGGTAAATATGCTGCATAATGGGGTGAGCTTCCTTCACTAGTCCCAGCTCTGCCAACCTAGCAGTTCAAAAGCATGTAAAAGTCCCAATAGATAAATAGGTACTGATTTGGTGGGAAGGCAACAGTGTTCTGTGCATCCAGGGATAGCCATGTTGGCCATTTAGCAAATCCAATTAAAAATCCACCAAACAGTGATACCTTTATTGGCCAACTAAAATACACAATATACATGTTGCAAGCTTTTAAAGCTTCACTGGCTTCTTCATCAGGCAAGGTGTTATGAGGTAAGGTGCTCTGTGCAGTCATGCTGGCCACATGACCACGGAGTCATCTTTGACAACACTGGCTCCCTCGGCTTAGTAACGGAGATGAGAACCGCTCCCTAGTCAGACATGACTAGACAATCTTGTCAAAGAGAAAACCTTTATGTCTAGGATAGCAGCCTTCCCATGTTTTCCAAAAAATACTTCCATCCATGCAGTTTACAAAGGCAAGTTCAGTAGTAATTTTTTACAATATAAAAATATTTTAAAATTTAGTGTGATTTTAATAAAAAAACTTGTTTAATTGCACTTTAACTGTTTTAATGATCAGGTTCATTTTATTGTTAACTGCAAAAAGATTGCAGCTTTTGAATTCAGTACAGTCACATTGTGTGCTAATGAGTTGTTATACATTTTATATTTTTAACTTTGGCAGGCCACTGAAGAAGACGTCAGTCGAAACATGCCTGGCCTTTGGTTTTTATCATTAGAATTGTTACATTTTCTATAATTGCCAAAGAAAAGGGGAGGTTTTTCTCTACCCTTTCTGTTGTTTTATTGGCTTTTCTCCAGGGTTTAGTTTCTCTGGTTTTGAATTTTGGATATTTTATCATCAATATATATTCACCCTTAGCATTTACAGATTTTTCAGTGGGGTATTTATACCCTTTAAGATACTATATTGAGTCTTCCTCTCTTTCTACTGCCCTCCACCTTTCCTAGCACTTTTGTCTTGCCTAGTGAGTCATCTCTTCTCATGATGTGGCTGAAGTATGTCAAGCTCAATTTAGTCACCTTAGCTTCCAGAGAGAGTTCAGGTTTGATCTGTTCTTGAACCCATTTGTTTGTCTTTTTGGTCATACATAGTTTCCTTAACACTCTTCTCCAGTGCCACATTTCAAATGAGTTGATTTTCTTTCTATGAACTTTCTTCACTGTCCAGCTCTCACATTCATACATACACAATGGTTTGGATGATCCTAACTTTGGTATTTAGCTTGATATCTTTGCACTTTAAAATCTTTTCTAGTTCTTTCACAGCTGCCCTTCTCAATCCTAGTCTTCTTATTTCTTGACTGCTGTCACCATTTTGATCAATGATTGATCCAAGGTATGGGAAATCTTTAACAATTTCAATTTTCTTGTCATCTATACTGAATTCCTATGTCACCTCAATGGTGATTATTTTTGCTTTCTAAATGTTCATCAGCAAGCCTGCCTTAGCACTTTCTCTATGACTTTCTTTAGTAAATGTTTCAAGTCTTTGATGTTTTCTGCTAGCACTACTTTTCTGTAGTCTTACTTTAAGCCACCTTAGCTTCCATGCCAAGTAAAAGTCCAATTAATTAATTAATTAATTAATAAAGATGACAGATAGATAATTTGATCCTATGCCTTGAAATCATACTCTAGAGCAGACATGGGAATGGGACAGCTCTCGCAGTTCCCAGTATTGCTCACTGTTGACTGTGCTGGCTAGGGCTGTGGGGGGTTGCAGTTCCACATCTGGAGGGCTGCACAATTTTCATCATTGCTTTGGAGCCAGCAACTCAAAGCTAACAAAATGAAATTCAACACGGAGAAATGTAAGCTTCTGCATTTAGGGTAGAAAAATAAAATGCACAGATATAGGATGGGGGACACCTGACTGAATGAAACTACATGTGAAAGGGATCTAGGAGTCCAAGTGGACCACAAGTTGAACATGAGTGAACAGTGCGATGCGGTAGCTAAAAAGGTCAATGCAATTTTAGGCTGCATCAATAAAAGCATAGTGTCTAGATCAAGAGAAGTAATAGTGCCACTGTATTCTGCTTTGGTCAGACCCCATCTGGAATATTGTGTCCAGTTCTGGGCACCACAATTCAAAAAGGATATGGAGAAACTGGAGTGTGTCCAAAGGAGGGCAACTAAAATGGTGAAGGGTCTGGAAGCCATGCCCTATGAGGAATGACTCAGGGAGCTGGGGATGTTTAGCCTGGAAAAGAGAAGGTTAAGAGGTGATATGATAGCCCTGTTTAAATATTTGAAAGGAAGTCATATTGAGGAGGGAGCAAGCTTGTTTTCTGCTGCTCCAGAGAATAGGACCCGGAACAATGGATGCAAGCTCCAGGAAAAGAGATTCCACCTCAACATTAGGAAGAACATCCTGACAATAAGGGCTGTTCGACAGTGGAACACACTCCCTCTGAGTGTAGTGGGGTCTCCTTCCATGGAGGTCTTTAAGCAGAGGTTGGATGGCCATCTGTCGGGGATGCTTTGATCTGGATTTCCTGCATGGCAGGAGGTTGGACTGGATGGCCCTTGCGGTCTCTTCCAACTCTATGATTTTATGATTCTATCATTCTAAACACATCTAGATTTTCCTTTCAATTCATTCCATTGAATTCTTTTTTATTTTTATTTTATTTTTTTCCACATTAAAAACAAAATACCTTTCAGAACAAGTAACGCGTTCAAGAGCTGAGATATGAGAATGAGAAATTACAATAATGAAGTTAAAGACAAGAAAAGAATAGCATGGCCAATACTATGCTTTTGAAATAGCTTAACCCCTGCCATCAAAATTGTTCATGTATCTGAAAGCGCTTGAAGTGGGCAGAGGGCAGAAAAATGATGAAAATGCACCCTATACATATGGCCTTTGTTTTTCTGACTGAATGCTCTGAGACAACCTGCAGCCAATTATTCTGAATTTTCACAGTCAATAATTATTCTGATGTGCACAGCTGAATCCCACCTTATGGGACCATGGGAAGTATGCATACCTTCCGTCCAGCAATATGTTTTTGTATTCAAGCTGTCCCTTGAAACCAAGCAAGCAGGACTCCACTTTGCAGCTGCTGCTACCAGACAAACAGATGCCTAGTACTAAGCTCCACACATGTGGTATGCATTTTTTTTTCTGGGTACAATCTAGTCTCCCTCCCTTACAAACTGTACCATTCTCCTCCTCTTCACAATAATTAATGCCCTCCCCTTAGAACACTTAACTGGCTGTGCCAGCCTGTGGTAACTAAAAGAATTGCACAATTTTTTTCTGTTACAGAAAAATAATTATCATCATCAATTCCTTTCGGCTGTAATACAAAACAAATTACTATTTAAGCAGCCATGGTCTGTTGCCAGCTTCAGCAGGTCACACAAAGAAATACATACATAATTTTCTCAGTGCCTTTGCTGTCACAGTACTGGTTTAGACTGTACTATCTCGAAAGATAAATTACCTTTTATCTTGTAAAAGGTTTGCAGGCACAAGCCCAGGAATGACACCCCCCCCTCCCAATCTGTACTAGTGCTTGTCCCAACCTTTGGACTTGTTGTTTGTTTTGTTTCAGTTTTTTGCCCTATGAGGAGAATGGTTCCAAGGGTGGTGAAAAACATTCCAAAGACCAGGACATTGTGCGTATTTGTGTGTGTGTTGATGGGTGGGAGGAATTGAATACTACTCACAAGAACATACAAGGTGAGGTTGAAGGCTTTAAAATATGCTGCCATTCTTTTCACAATTTAAAACCAAACTGTGGCTTGGCTGTACATCAAATGCCTTGGGAACAATGCAGGGTGGTATCACTGGATCATTCTTATGGCACTGTGCTGGGGAAATGAGAGCCAGCATGGCGTAGTCGTTTGAATGTTGGATTATGACTCTGGAGACCAGGGTTCAATTCGCAGCTTGGCCATGAAACCCACTGGTTTGAGTACTGGACTACAACTCTGGAGACCAGGATGGTGACCTTTGGCAAGTCACATGCTCTCAGCCTCAGTCAAAGGCAATGGCAAACCTCCTCTGAACAAACCCTGCTAAGAAAACCCTATGATAGGTTCACCTTAAGTCAGAAATGACTTGAAGGCAGAACAATCACCACAACAACAGGAGAAAAAAATGGTCCCCACAAAGATTCTCAAGCCCTCTTGCCTTAGTCCAGCTAAGATGGAAGGGGGTCCTCAGCTGGCCTTGCTGTCCATACAAAAATCAAAAGCATTTTTTGTTGTTGGTGGTGGTGGTGGTGGTGGTAGTCCCTGGCCTTTTGACTTTCAGTAAGCCTGCAGAACCCCAACCCTTAACAACAGCATATCTGATTTCACATTAACATGACAGCTATGGTGGACTCTGTCCAAGGAACATGGGATTCAAGGCAGTGTACAACAATACAATTAAATAGCTTTCAGTACTAAACTTAAAACACAATTAAATCAAATTTCTATTGAGAAAAGGTTAGTTAAAAATGCTGCTTAAAAGCCATTTTTAAGAAAACGTATATAACATAATAAAACAGAAACAACCCCCCCCCCACAAAAAAAATAAAAATAAATAAACCTTCAGCCTGCCATGTCATATTAAAAGGTAAAAGCCTCCTTAAATCAAAAGGTCTTCACCAGCCTGGGAGCAGCTACAGAGAAAGCTTCTGATAGTGTTCTTATTCAGTCAATAGGAATAATTTTTAGAACTGGAGAAACTAATATGGATGGAATGCCATTTTTTGATGATCTCATTTTAAAAATAAAATTAACAGTAACAGAATGTCTATATATATTTTAATTCAACTGAGAGAAAGGGAAGTAGAACTCTGAAAGTACGGAATTGGCAGAGCATGAGTCTGTACGACCATTTTCCTCCAATGAGAGTGATCAAAGTAAAGATTATTATTATATATTGTTGTTGCTGTTGTGTATTTTCAAGTCGTTTCTAACTTAAGGCAACCCTAAGGTGACGGTGTAGTGGTTTGTGCACTGGACTACGATGCTGGGGGGTCAAGGTTCCATTTTCTACTTGGCCATGGAAATACACTCATGGCCTTGGGTGAGTCACACACTCTCAGCCCCAGAAAACCCTGGATTGCCATAAGCTGGAAACAATGTGAAGGCATGCAACAACAACAAAAGGCATGCAACCCTATCATGGAGTTATCTTGGTAACATTTGTTCAGCTTTGCTCTGAGGCTGAGAGAGTGCGACGTGCTTAAGATCTCCCAAAGTGTTTCCATGGCCAAAGAGGAATTTGAATCCTGATTTCCAGTGTTGAGTCTAACACTCAAACCACTACACCACACTGGCTCTATTAATATGCATTACCACTGCCAACTGAAACAAGATAAAAAGCAAGTAACAGTTATTAGACATTACTATTTGTCATTTGTAGAAGTTTCTAAGGGGTTAAAAACATCCAAAGAAAATCAAAGATCCACTAGATGCATCTTATCAAACAAGCCTTCCTACATCAAGAGCTGTACTTTCAAATCCAGATTTATGTTCTTATTCTTCCCCCATCCTAAATGAGGATATCATCCTGTCATAAATCCACCTCTTTGTATTCTTCTTTCCCTTTAGAAATGCATTTGTGGTCTCTGTTTTTCATAATTGTGAGTCATGGTGTTATTATTTCATGTACATTTTGAACTTTCTGTACTGACAACAACAAATGGATGTAAAATTAAATTATTTTATGTATTTTTTTTAAAAAAGCAACTCCAAAACATTTCCTCTCAAGACACCTTCTGGTTTTATACACTGTTAAAAAAACCCGTTGTGACCAAATTTGAGCTATTCCATTTACTGTATCCCTTAGAGCTTTTCATTTCAGCTAATCAACATGCAATAAACACTATGAGACTTAAATTACCTCCTCTATGAACAATTTGATTTTAGAATGGTATTTGTCCATATTGCCTTTATACATAGGTGCCAGAGATTTACAGCTGATTTTAAATCTCACTTCCTTTTTTTTTTACAGGATTGTAGCCATTAAAACTGCAGCTCCTATTGCAATCTAATTTTGCATACAAAAGGGCTCCGAAACCATTGTAGGTGGACATTCTAAGTTTCTCCTGATTAAGATAATATTCTTTCTGCTTCTTACTAGCAAAAGAAGATTAATTCAACAGAGCTCCATCTGATAGCCTGCTGCTTTTTTTTTATTGGAGCCTGTGGGCAAAGAACTAGATACCAGCTTGCATTCTGAATGTAAGAATAGACAATTCAGTTAGACTGACAAACCACATTGCAGCCACAGCTCAGTCCAAAGGGAATCTGTTAATACACACACCATTTCAAATTGTTAGTATTCTCATATATATTGACAAACCAGAAACTACTTTTGGTTGATGAGCAAGTTGCTCTGATATACAGTTCTGTTACAGGCATAACTTCAGTTAATAAAGCTTTTGACAAACAAATTCCTTTTAACAGCCTTTTACACCATGCATCCCCCACTTTTTCTTCTAGTTATTTTGCTGGCTGGATTTTATTTTTTTTTAGCAACTTCAGCCTTTGAAAGACGGTGGAGGAGGATTGGGAAAACAGTTTCAGTGTTGCCTTGCAGCAGTATATCTACATTAAACACTGCAATAAAGCTTGAGCTGGTAAAGAATGGGATTCTGCTGTAGCTGATCTTATGGTAGTCATGTGTGTCTGTCTTCAACAGGCAAGGTAAACAGCAACTGTCTTCAGAATCCCGTACTGAGCATACATGTGCAGTAAATGAAAGAGAAAAGAGGAGAGAATGCAAGCCTGCCTCAGTAATTCCCCCCAGCAAGGTAAAACAGCAAAGAACTGTAAGTATATCTTACAAATGTTAATTACAAGAAAACTAGAGGCTGGTGAAAGAAAATATCAACTCTGGATACACTCTGAAAGTAGCTTTCAAGTGGCTTCTAGAAGGTTCAGTTTTGTTCTTGTTATTTACTTATTAAAGGCTTACCTGATTTTTAGTTAGTACTGAATACTGTTGGTGAAATATGTTTCAGTCTTCTTATATATATTTTTAAAATTATATCCTGCTCTTTCCCCAGAACTGGGACTCAGAACGGTTCACTACATTAAAAGAACAATACAATTAAAAACATACAAAAGTGGTACATTAAAATAGAATGGAATTATTACAATACTAAAATGGATAGGTTTTTGTGGGTTTTTTGGGCTATGTGGCCATGTTCTAGAAGAGTTTATTACTGACATTTCGCAAGCATCCAAGAGGACAAGTGAACAGTGAATGGCGTGTTACACACGCGCACAAAGTACGTGCTCCGCGTGTACTAGGGTTAGAAAGGGGAGTGCTAGGGTTAGGAAGGGTCTTACCTTCCTAACCAGCCCCATTCCTAATACGCGCGGAGTGCGTAGTAAATGGCAGCACCCGTCCACAGGGGGGCCGCTATTTTGACGTCTCAGACGCACAGCATCTGGACATCGTGCGGCGGAAGAGATGCTGCGAGTGCGCGTCTCGCGGCGCCACTTCTGGGTGGCAAGAAGAAGTGCCATTTCGGCGCTTCTTCTTAGCTGTGCCGGGAAGCCTCCCGGTCTGGCTGCTGGGGCTTCTTGGCGCAGCTAATGACGGTGGCGGCAGACCACCCACTTTAGGGCAGTCTGTAACGCACCAATGATAGCCAGGCTATTTAGAAGGCTCCAAAGTAAGCACTCCTTGAGAACTGCCCAGTGATGTTGACCTCTGACATGCCCCTTCTGTAAGCTCATCTTAACTAGATAGCGTCATATCTACCCATGAGGTTACTGCATACATTCCAGCTTTAAACCCTTTAATAATTCCAACCTTACCCCTTCATCTTTTCTGGAAATATATCTACATATGTAGGAAACCTTACAGAAAAAGATATATAATTGAATACCAAAGTCAAGCTTGTCCATGTAATTGTATTTCCGATTTCTGTGTATGGTTGTGGAAGTTAGATAGTGAAGAAGGTTGACAGAAAGAAGATCAATTCATTTGAAATGTGGTAGTGGAGGAGAGTTCTGTGGATACCATGGACTGTCAAAAAGGAAAATAAATGGGTCCGAGAGCAAGGCCCTCTACAGACTGGTGTTATACGCTCACATTGGGGCAGAGTGGGGGTATGGCATCTGCACGCCGGCTGCCCTGACTCTGCCCCCATACCAGCCACCTCACCAGATAACAGGTGGCATTACGCCACATCTTCGGCACAGTGCTTACACACGCTGTACCAAAGAAGTGGCAAAAAGCCATCGCCACCACATCTAGGGCGCCATTACCATGGTGCAAAAAGAAGCCAAATTTTTGCACTATGGGCCTGTTGGGTTGGGGGTGTGGCATGCGGTTGCCAGCTCTCCAATTCGGCAGGGAAAGTGGCGGCATCCACTGCCCCTTAGGGGCCATCTGTAAAGCCCCCAAGTTAGACTTAAACTCTCCTTACAAGTCCGCTGTACTTTGGACATACAAGAAGAAAAGGCCATAGTGGCTCAATGAAGAAAGCTACAGCCTTACATCTCCTAGAGTTTAACAGAGCTGTGGATAACAGGGGATTTTGAGGTCTCTCATTCATAGGGTTGCCTTAAATTAACTTGAGAGCAATTTGCAACCACTCCAGGGAGCTTTATACCTTAATTTGCATCTATGGTCAAGAATATGCCTTTCTCGAGAGCTACTCAGTCCTGCAGAGGCATACCCAAACCAATGAAGGAGATTCAGTGTGACCAGATGGCCTCATTTTCCATGATATGCCCTTTATTTCAACCTTCTGTCCATGAAGAGTTACAAAATGTCCTCTGTTTTGAGCATGACTAAGAAGCCCATTGAGTAACACCATGCTTGCTGTTCCCCTTCAAGAAATTCTATTTAGCAGTCTGTACTCAGTGCAAATAAGTGGACAGAATAAATCCTTCTAAAGTTCTTTCTTTCTAGGTGCAGCAGCAGACAAGACTTGCTCCCAGAAGTCAGGGTACATTTGTTTCTTGGAGAGGAAAATGGGCAGCAAATGTGTTAGGCAATGGGTTGCTTAAAGACACAATGCAAATATTGAAAGGGTTTGAACATTAGAAATTTTCAGCACCCTTAATTTAAGCACAATGGACAAATGAAAGGAATAATTTAAATGGAGATTCAGTCAAGGGTTTGTTGCTAGTAAAGTACAATTTTAAGCATTTGTTTTGCTTAGAGTTCTACTGCAAGCCAACAAGGCATTTTAACAATGATAGGTTCATCAGAAAAATACAGTTGATTAAATAATTAAAATAATGTATATGTTATATATAGTTGTAATTAAGAAATATGAAATTATATTTAGCTTTTATTTGGTAATGTCCTACATTTTCTTGAATGTCCTACATTTATGATGCCTTGTCCTCCATTGGAATTATGTCATCTGGTCACCCTGAGGAGACTTCATATTGATAGGGAAGAGACATGACCAGTCTAAAATTATATTAGAAGACCAAGAGGTCTTCTTAACTGACAGTTGTTTGGTTAAGTTATTCCTAGGATCCTGAAAAGCTTAGTTCATTAACGGTTTGTTCATTTTATTTTAAAAATTGGCAGACTATTTCTGAACCTGTCTGCTTGCTTCTTGATGAGGATATTGAATTGGAAACTGGGGTTGGTTTGACTTTCTTGTCTAGACTGAGAGTTGACTTCAGCCACAACCTAGCTACACTATTTATAGCTGTTAGAGCAGGGATGGGCAACCTGCGGCCCGAGGGCCAAATGCGGCCCAGCGAGGCCTTGGGACCGGCCCCAGCCTGGTCCTGCCGCCAATTGCCGCTGGGGCCTTTGGCCTCGCACGCAGGGGCAATTGTCTATAGACGCCTCAGAAACATGCATTTCTATTAACATTTTTTTAAAAAATCAGCAAATTTGTTTGCGTGTCCTCCCCTTTTTTTAAAAAAAAGTGTCCACCATTTGAAAGTGTTGTCCTACATTTGTCCCGGTTTATTTATTTATTTAAATTTTTTAAAAAAATTATTTAATTATTTATTTTTTGGCTTGGGCCCCCCAGTTGTCTGAGGGACAGCAACCCGGCCCCCGGCTCAAAAAGGTTGCCTACCCCTGTGTTAGAGAGTCTAAGGAAAGCTCTCAAAACAAGTCCATCGTTTTCCATAGGCATGTGAACCTAGTTTCTCACATATTCAGAATGGAACAGATATTTAAGAAAGAGTGACAGCTTATCTCTAAAGCATATAGAGAAGACTGCAAAGCATCATCTTGCTGGGTTAGCTGTGTAGAGGCAGCTGATTATTACAAGACCTTTTCCTACTACATTTGTGATTTTTAGAAAAATATATTTGAACATGGGTTCAATATGTGAGGTAGAGTTTTTGATTTGGAGGAAATTAGATCTTTATGAAGAAGAGTTCATTCCCTCTAAAAACAATTATTGGGCCAGGTGCGTAGGGTTTCTAAAATGTGGCTTGAAGAACATACTTTATTGTTTTTTACAGCACAGCCATCACTAGTATGTCCATCCTCAGGTCTTTTGTTTTGTTTTGTTTTTTGCATATACCTTTAAAGGAAGTAGCAAATAGCTGTTCACACACACCACACAAAAAACAGAATGCTTGTTTTAATCGTGACTCATTTCAGCCACAAGAGATTCCTACACAGTGGCTCAATTCAGAATCTCTAATTTCAAGACGAGAACTAGCCTTGAAAAAACAATTTGTTCCTAGCAGAGAAAGCCTCTTCAGAATGCCAGAGGAGGAAGGATTAATGTGGGAGAGCCAGCAGTTACAGGAAAAAGAACAAAACAGGTTGATTTAGCTGGTTATGTAAGTTAAAAGTGAAACCTGTGACAATTTATACGCACACTCTCAAGCAATGGAATGAGCTTAGACAAAGATATAGCTGCATATAATGAAAGAATGGACAGGTGAAGGTACAAGTGCAAAAGTACAAGAGACCATCACAACTGTCAACTAATGATATTCAGTAAAACAATGCATGCACAGTCTTCCATTTTGGATTAAGTACATATAGGTATATCTCAGTTACTGAAGTAGATGTGTTCCTGGGCATTATTTCTTCAACAGAAAATTTAGTACCAGAGGTAAAAAGAACATGAAAAGCATAGGGATAGGTTGCTGCGCCATAAAAATGAAGAGTAGTTCAACATGCTTCTATATGCTTTTTATCCAAAGCTAACACTATGCACATGGGAAATGGAGGAATCAGGTCTGGTAAGCCTTGCATAAGTTACAATAAAATTCAAGAAACAATTTCAGAGCTTCTTCCAAAATGCATCCAATTATGACTTTTTCTTCAATAGGCTCCACTTATGATTTCCAGTTTAGTGGCCAAACATATAGATCTATGCACATTGCCTGTTGTAGACAGGCTCATAGCTATACAGGACTAGACTACAAACCTATTATTTCCCAGCTCAAGTTTTATTGCAGTATATAGTGCAGATACTACTCCCTCAATGCAATGCTAAAACTCTGTTTTTTCCAGCCCTCCCTCACCATCCTCCCAATGCTGATGATGCTTAAAAAAACAGCCTTCCTGCTAGACAGAGAGCTAAGAGGAAAGGGGGAGCTAGCTGGGTGTAAATAAACTTTGTAAAAAGGAGATTATTTATTATGGTCTTTGTTAATAGATGTATGCCTAGCTAATACAAATACTAGTAGCAAAAGCCTTTCTGCATGAACTATAGGATACTTCTTGAAACTGGTAGAATGTATATATTTTTACTAGCTTGAATCTTTTATCATTTTCATATATGAGGCTTCAACTGGCTATGAGCATTTATATTTATTCACTTCTTGAGGACTACTAACACAGAGGAGAAAGCAAAGGGCAAGCATGGGGAATGTAAAATCAGCCTCCTGACTAGAGCTGATTTTACATTTATTGATTAAAAGGCATCCTTTGTTGCCATGGAGGACATATTCACATATGGATAATACTAATATTACTAACTGGTGCTGACCAAAAGGAACTACATCTTGCCAGTTCTTAAACAGATTGCGCTGCTGGTGGCTTCTTTCTGGACACAGTTCTATTCACATTCATCTTGAAAGCCCCAAACGACTTCATATTGAAGCCAAATTCTTCCAGAATTTCTCTGCCAATATGGAATGAAAACCTGTCAGTTTCATTTTTGTTACATTTCTCAGACTTGATCCATCTAAGTTCTGTTGCCAGTTGCAAGCCTGTCTTGTTCTTCCTGAACAAAGATTTGTGCGTATTTGGGGTGTGTGTGTATGCAATTTCCCTAATGAACACTTTTAAATCATTTTCCTCTCAAAGTTCACATTTTCTACACATTTTTATACTGACAAAGTGCCTTTACTGATATGTAGGTCAAGTAGCAGCTCCCTTTTCCATTTGTTTTTATTTTTCTGACCTATATTATGTCTGCATTGAAAGACTTTTGCCCCAGGGAACACCATGCTAGATTATAGTTTTATAGATATAATTCAGCAATATCAAAACACAGTTGGATTTTTCTCCTGTGTACTGCTATAAAAACAAGTTGTTCAGACATGATTAAAATTAACTTAAGACATATCAGCGCTATAAAGGTATAATTCAGACAGCATAATTTCCTGATCTCCACTGCGAATGTATTTGGGACTTTCAGGTTCCCATGGTATGCATGGATTTCATTCTTTGTTTCATTGTTTACTGCTTCAGAATCAGTATACAAATCACAATTTACTATTATGTGCAAGTGAGAATTAGTGCTAAGCAAGACTGCAAACTTAATTCAAACAATGTTTTTAGAGGAAATCTTAGTTAATGCTAATAGTAGCCCAGACTTGGACTTAATGACAAAACTATGGTTGTAGAAAGCCAAGAGTTAGGAATGATATCCCTGGCTGGACTGATGGGGAGAAGGAAAGAAGCAGCTAGATGTCCACAAACATGAAGAACACTTTTGATTTCTAGGATTGCAGTCTGAGACCGCAGAAGACACTATCTTATGAATTGTAACATACTCTCTGGAACCTTATAGTATTTCTTTTAAAAAGTTTGTCTGGAATTTTTGGATATGATTAATTTAATGCCAGTGCAACTGCATTAGCACTGGGAGTTCTAGATAGTATTTCCTTTGCTGCAATGACAATACTCATTCCAAACTCTCACTGCCTGACATGTGTATTCATTCTGTCAGACTGGATCAGCTGCTGCAGCAAGATAAACAGCAAATTACTCGAAAGTCATAATAATCGCAGGGACATAAGCAGCAATTTCCAAGTGGGGTAATGTATAATCAAGTAAACCAGCAGAAGTTTCAAATGCAGTATATCTCAGCTAACAAGGTTTAAGTGCTCCTGGGCATTACTTCTTTAACAGAAAATCTCATACTAGAAGCAGAAATAACATGGAAAGAATAGGGGTAGATCCCTACACCACAAAACAAACAAACAAACAAAAACAAAGCACAGTTCAACCTGTTTCAACAATGTTTAAAATCCAAAATGAACCATTTGTGCATGTGAAATAAAATAATCATGTCAGGTAAACAAAAGCATTTTAAACCTTCTAGAAAACAATTGAAGGTTCAAATTCAAAATCCAGGATGACTTTTCCTTCACCAGCCTCCATGTTCCCTTTTGGTGGCTAAACCTTTAGAAATATTTGAGGGATGAGTATATGTAAAGGAGCTTCTTTACAGGTGTGCCTATATTCTGGGATTATAAATCAAATGCCTTTTTTTTGTAAAAAGGAATCTCTTTGTTTCATATTGTATTAGTATTTTAGCCTACATCTGTATGTAGGTATCAATTTGATTATTTAATTAGGTCAGATTTCACAAGATTCAGAAGCAATTTAGACAGGTTCTCAAGACATTAATCCTACCCCATGTTTCCTCCTGAATCTGCCTACTTGGCGTCTTCCCAAGCCACTCCATCTCCAAACTTGCAGCCTTGTATTGTGAAGAAACTTGTAGAAATGCCCTTAAAATAAATGCTTTGGAATTTGTTTAAGTAAAGTAAAGCCATTATATGTTTATAATGAAATAAATAGAAATCTTTCCTCCTTGGCAATTATAGCAGTTGGTATAATAAGCCCATTAAAAACAGCCATGACTGAGCCTCATCCATAATTTATTATACACATTTGCATCAGTGATCAACCCAGATGGAGCCAAGAAGTCACTCTGCTTTCTATTTTGCTTAATGAAATTCCATACATGCAAATAAACATTTGACATAATTTTGCCCAATGAAGCTAACCCCTTCTGTATTCCTTACACTCCAATAGTAACATAAAATTAACTCTTGATTCCCACATAAGAATGGGCCCTGCTGCTTATTTGATTTCTAACTCCACACCCAAATGAAGATATTCAGTGGCTTAAGCAAATGCATCATTAACCTGTAGAATTATTTAAGGCATTGAGACCCATGAGGTGAGATATATAGATCTGATAAAACAATCCAGAAATTCACAAAGCACGTAACCTTGAATTCTCAAAACCCATGCTGGGTTTAAAAGGCAAGAAAGAGAACAATTAATACCAAATAACTTGTTAAAAATTAAAATAAAGATACAGTGGACCCTTGGTATCCACTGTGGTTTGGTCCCGGACCCCCTGTGGATACCAAAATCTGTCAATGCTCAAGTCCCACTAAATACAATGATGTAGTAAAATTGAGTAGTGTATATAAAATGGCAAAATCAGTTGCTTTTTGGATTAAAAAAGTATATTTTCAAGTTGTGGATGGTTGAATTCGTAAGTGCAGAATCCATAGACAACAAGGGGTGGCAGCATTTTCTTTTCCCTGTTGTTTTTGAAGATACAGAAATAACTAATCTCTGAACTAAGACTGCTCAGTAACAACCTACAGACCATCTCCAGATGATGTTTTCCAGGAAACACCTATGAGTTCCACAATGCCTCTTGTCCTAATTGCAAGGTTATTTTTGTAACTAAAGAAAGTACTTTACTCTTCCTCTCATCACTTTTCCACTCAAGAAATGACTATGGCTTCCCCTACCCTTATATATATTTAAGGTTGCCACATTACCGCCCATAGGAATTTTCTTCCACAAAACTGATCTCCTCTAACCCCTCCTTCAGGTGCATCTGACAGTAGCCAGAAGAACAGGTGGCAAAGGGACCCCACTGTCTGCCTGGCTCCTGTAGTCACTAGAAGCTAGTCTTGGTCACTTATAAGGCTAGTGTGGTCAAGAGAAGCCAGTCTTGGCTACTGTAGTCACTGTCACCTTATTCAGCTACAACTGGCAACCTTTCCCCCATCATGTGTGCCTACTCCTGCAGCCCACATAATCAAAAAAGGCACATCAGAGGCTGTGCAAGACCAAATTCCCCTTTCTACATCAGGATAAGACATTATATCTGTGTAGAACTTGAAAACATACATTTTGGGAGGACAGTTACCAGAATCCTCCAGCTACTGTGGGCACAGGCCACAGTAAATGGGGATTTTTCAAGTTGCAGGGTGCAAGAGTAAAGCAGGCAACTGCCCCAAAATTGTGAGAGAATCTGCTACCCAGCAGCCATGCTTGGGTTCTTGTACACAGCCCTAAAAGGTAACACTTCAGATCATATTATATCCACATTTTAATGCAAAAGTTCTGTATGTCTCTTTCTTGACATACTTTCATGACATAGCTGTAGATGAGATGCCACTGTGGTTCTGTTTTTGAAATGTTTATCTGAAAACCTTAATGCAAACCAACAGACCATAAAACTTGGAAAGATATAATAGTGGCTGCCAAGGGGAAAGCTTTAATGATTAATATGGTTATACAATTCACATTTATTACACAGGGAAGGTGTTCAAAATCTGGAACCCAAACAACAGATCACTTCTGCTGTAATTCACAAAGATGGGACAGGTAAAATTGTAACTAGTCTGCAGAAAGGAATGCCACCCTTTATTTCAAAGCAAAAAGCTACACTACACTACAAAAGAGACAGTTTGCCCAGATAAGAAGCCCTGCTTTCTACATCACCCCTCTTACAGGATGGACTGGTACTGTCCACATCACCATCTCTTGAGCACTTCCAATGACCACCTCTTTCAAGGGTTCATAACAGCATCTTTCAGACTTGTTTATTCCAACATCAGGGGAAGCAGACAGAATCCACAAATGCTTATGCTAGAATAAACCAGTTAGTTTCAAAGGATCCATTTCTGTCTTTTAAAATACAGTACATTGCAGCATGACTCAGAGTCAGTGTGTCACAGTAGTTTGAGCGCTGGACTACATACAACTCTGGAGATCAGGATGGTGACTTTAGGCAAGTTACATGCTTTCAGCCACAGGGGAAGGCAATGGCAAACCTCCTCTGAACACATCTTACCAAGAAAACCCTATGATAGGTTCACTTTAGGATCTCCACAAGTCAGAAATGACTTGAAGGCACACAACACACACATTATGACTCAGTGCTGGAAAAATTTAGTCATGCATTAATTAGTCAAGGTAATGTTCTGGTGCATCCAAAGCGAAAAGATATAAGCAAGCAAATGGGTAAGGAATGGGATTCAACAATGCAATTTTAATTGTGCAATGCATTTTGTCCATGATCAAGAAGAGAGGTGAAAGTTAATGGCATGAATTGTAAACAGACAATTGGAAATCAGTTTTTTTGGACCAAGAAAGCCTCTTGCATCTCCTTTGACAGTTAGGGACTTTAACATTTGTGCACAAGAGATTGCTGTATTATCTTAAAAGGAGTAAAATCTTTATTTAAATGCAGCAGTAAGGGGTGCTTGTGGGGGAAAGAAGACACGTCATTCAAAAGCTCTTTGTTATAACGTAGATATATGTTTCCCACCATTGTGAAAATTCATCCTTCTTTGGGACTATGCACAGGATTGACAATTGCAGCAATGGAGACTGATGACATTCATGTTAGTGAGGCAGTGGATCCATTTGGGAGTTAGTCCAGATGTTAAAGGAGCTATTCAAGGTGCTGATTCCAACCAACCAACATCTTTGTGATGGAATTCTAGAGTATACTATTATTATGACACTAGCTTGCTAACAAGGAGGTAGGCATGGCTGCCACCCAAAAAAACCCCACCTAATATTTAGACTGCTGATCAACAGCAGGCAAGTACACAATATACAAAATAGAAATTACATGTATGAGAAAGAACAGAAAAACATTATGATCAATCAATTAATTGAATTTAGTGAATTCTTAAAGAAATATGTCATTAAAAAGTTTCTATACTGAAGTAATTGTAGCTCTAACAGTAGGCAGACTAAAGCAGTCACTCATTGAGCAGCTTTGGAATCTCATGAAAGTTAGATCTGCTATTGTTGGATTTTTACTACTAGGGATAGAACAAGTCCTTTTCTTACCTCGGTGTAACATTCAATGAGAATGGATCCTGGTCATGCCATCACCACAGAAGCTCACTTAGAGCAAAGGCTCATATGAATCACATTCTTAAACTAAAAGTCAACAAGTACCCAGGCTTCTTAGCCCCAATAATTAATGTATACAAAGCTAAGGTTACACCTATGCTTTTATATGCAGCCGAAGTATGAGGTCTAAATTCCATCACAGTAGTAGTACTAGCCCAGTCTCAACATTTGAGAAGTATTCTGGGAGTAGTAGATAAAAGGACCTCAGCAGCTGCTTTTAGAGCCGAATTAGAAATTTACTCTATCCACTCGCAAGCTAAAATCAGAATGTTTAATTATTGGTGCAAAATTGATGAAATGGAGCCAGACTCCCTAAATTATGCCTATTAGAACAGTTGCACTCTCATCTGCAATCTTCATGGTCTATACAACTGATAAACTTTATAAAGAACTATGGTCTCCCCATAGTCTGCACAGCGAAAGATCAAGCAAGAAAGGGTGCAAGACAGAGAATCTTGGATATTGCGGCTCAAGAAGATATACCCACCCTCAGCAAGGTAGGCAATTTAAAATGGTTGAGTTGATACAAACGGACCTTTCAAATGCCAACTTATCTAAAAATACAGATCCCAAAACACCTCAGAGAGGCATTCACCCAAGCTAGGTTTGACCAAGTTGAAGCCATGATAAGGCATGGGAAATTCCAGGGTATCATAATGAACGAACTTGTATTTGTGGTGACCATGAAATTGAGGATCTAGGAAATTGTTTAGATGTAATCTGTACCAACAGGAAAGGGATCAGTATCCTGATCCCTATATTAAATGAACAATATTCTGGGATACTCACATCAGAATATCATACTTTATGAGTGGACAACATTCAAAAATATCTATTGCCACAGCTCGGTTCCTTCATAAAGCAATACAGTCGAGATCTAGATATGTGCGGATGATTGATGTTAACTGAGGGTGATAAAGAAATTTGACATATGATCACTGATGTTTGATGTTATTTCTTTCTCCCATTTTAATTATATTTTACTTCCTATAGTAATTATCTTACACATTACTGTTCAATTGTTTTAGCATTTTTATTTTTTACCTGTTTATTTTTCTATCTTTCAGTACATATTGTATATTTTTATTTAGATTTTTATAGTCTATTATAGTTATAAGCTGTGCATGTTTAGCTATTCATAAGTATCTATATGGTATTGCGGTATATTGTACTTAGTGCATTATA